>NW_012102465.1:4638046-4674804 GCF_000951045.1 Mandrillus leucophaeus | reverse complement strand
CACCATGCCTGGCTAATTTTTTTGTATTTTTAGTAGAGACGGGGTTTCACTGTGTTAGCCAGGATGGTCTTGAGCTCCTGACCTCATGATCAACCCACCTTGGCCTCCCAAAGTGCTGGTATTATAGGCGTGAGCCACTGTGCTTGGCCTATATTAATTTTTTAAACCTGAATAATTTCATTTAATTTGTGATTTTTTTGGTGATTATAAACTCACATTTGTTTTTATGCATTAATTATAAGTTACTAAAAATGAACCAATGAAACAGCAAGTAAATAAAGTCCCATATTAATTCATTGATTCAACAAATACACCACTGATTATCTTATAGATTCTCGAAATCTTTTCAGACATTGGGGATATGAAGCAGGAAAATACAGACAATTCCTATTCTCCTGAAGAATAGTAGAGACAATAAGCAAACATATTAATATACACACATGTCATATAAAAAGTATTATGAATAAAAATAAGGCCAACTAAGGCAAATAGTATGTGACAAGGGGAATGCGGGCTGCTAGTTTATGCTACTCAGGGAAGGCTTCTGTGATAGACAAAGTATCATTAGAGAAGAAACATGGAAGTTGCAAGGTGAGCCATATGGATACCAGGAGAACGAGCACTGCGGAGTGAGGAAGCAGAGTGAATGCCTGGAGGTGGGAGTACACCTAGAGTTCAAATAGAGGCAGGTAGCCAGTCTATATAGAGGGCACTGAGCATGAGACAGAGTAGAAAATAAGGTCTGAAAGGTAAGGGAGAAGGATGGATCCTGAAGGACCTTGTACTTCATTGTAAGAACATTGGGAAACTTTCCCAATGAGCAAAAACATGACAGCCAGATGGTCACTCTTGGCTGCTGAAAGAAACATAACCATTATCACTACAAATTCTATGATATAAATTTGCTCACAGATTTATACATTTTACAACTTTGTAGTTAAACTGAAAAGTTGTCAACATTATTAAGCAACATAAAGTGAAATGTAGCTAAATTATATTGAGAAAAAGCAAGCAATAATTTTTTCTTCACATCACTATTAGAAATATTTTAATGACTGAATGTTTCAGGCAAGATAATACATGCAGACAGGTTAAGAATGACATATGCTATTGACGAACTTCTCAGCATTTCTAAGCAATGTTCCCCTCTGCTCATGAATGTCTTCTGTGTTTAAAGTTCATTTTCAAAGCCTGACTCAATTTTTTGAGATGTGAAAAGAAACAAACTTTTCGCAGAGATGTAAGAATTTGTAAAACACATTTCCACAATTGAAACAAAATCATAGTAACTCAATGCTTCATGATTAAATGAAGCTCACAGGAAGAGGACTTTGATTAGCCACAAGCTTTAAAAAATAGCCTGAGCGCAGTGGCTCAAGCCTGTAATCGCAGCACTTTGGGAGGCTGAGGCGGGTGGATCACGAGGTCAGGAGTTTGAGACTTGCCTGGCCAATATGGTGAAACCTCCTCTCTAGTAAAAATATAAAAATTAGCCGGGCGTGGTGGCGGGCGCCTGTAATCACAGCTTCTCGGGAGGTTGAGGCAGAAGAATTGCTTGAACCCTGGAGGCAGAGGTTGCAGTGAGCTGAGATCACGCCACTGCACTCCAGCCTGTGTGACAGAGTGAGACTCTATCTCAAAAAAAAAAAAAAAAAAATTGACTTTGAATCCCTAATAACAGTGTTGACATTCCCCCAATCTAGGTTTTAGAGGATCATTGCTTTATATTGCTTTTGCGCCATTTGCACAAAATTGTTAGGTAAGTCAGTTTGCATTTTACAGACTACTTTTGGCATAATATACATAATAATACCAAACTATAGCTTCATTTAATTTCTACACGTAGGATAAATAATCCAGCACATTACTTTTCTTAGCTCAAGTTTTTTGAGCACATAGACTTTTTATAAACCAGGCCTTTACAAGTGCTATGTCTTCACTCTTACATCCTCTTTCCTCTACTTACATTGCCTCACTCTTCTGGCCTCCTTCTTCAAGCCTCTGTATAAATAGTTGCTTACAGAATTCATGGCTGAAGAGGTAATCTAAAGTAATTCCCTTCCCTTTGTATAGACCGTTCCTCCCCCTAGGTCATTTTATTGCATTTGGACTCATTTGTTAATATTTTGTTTGTAATATCTTAAAACATCTTTAACCATTATGTTCTAAAATCTTATTTACGGGCCCTTTGTTCACCATTAACACAATTCCTAGCATTTAGTGGGCACTCTAAGTATGAATGAAAGAATTAATGATTATTTAAGTCTCTGTTTATTCCCATACATACACATAAATCCACAATGCAAAACTATAATTGGAATATATATGTATACATCAGCTTAACATTTTTTCTACAAGAAGACAAAATAACAGACACCAATTTTCTCAATGAGAAATATATATATACACACACACATACATACATATATATATACATTTTCTGATTTGTGAAACTTGTCTAATATAACCAATAGAAAATGGAAAGTAAGCATTTAATATTTTAAAAGCACTTTGCCACAACTTGGCCCACTCTGCATTTTAGCATTGTGAAAATTAGTGTGCTGTATAATAGCATAACCCTTGCTAAAGGAACCAGATGGAAGCATGGTATCTCCATAGCCAAAGCCATTTTCACAGCAGTACAAATTACTTCTTCACTTAATCATGTTATGACAAAATTCATTTTCATGATGGATAGACCCAAAGACGTTGTTAATATTGAAACAAAATTTAAAGAAACTAGTTGTTTCAAGTTTGTCTCACAGATTTTTCTTAGAATAATTATGGGTAATAAGAAAAGTAGATTTTACATAAAGATAAAGATTATGTTTAAGAAAACAAAAGATTACAATTATGATTAATGAGCATGACTCTTTTAATAAGAAAACAAATTACTGTGAAAAATGATCAATAGTAAAATATTTATGATCATTAAAATACAGCCCTGACTGATGGACTATATATCTTGTGTAAGTAACTGGGAAACCATTTGTGTGTGTCAGAAGGTGAGAGTGAAGAGCTTGTAGAGTATGTGTCTGCTTCAGCATATAATTGATTTAAATGATTTGCTATTTTGCTTGGTGTATTCATAAATGATTACATAAAGCAGCATTATTTATAAAATTATATACTTTAAAACTTTATATAGTATGTTTAAGGAATCCTAGTGATTTGAGTTAAAATATGAGAAATTGCCTTGTAAATAATAAGATACTCTGATTTTACTTCTAATTTTTGTAACAAGGCATATTAATAAAATTAACTGAAATTACTTATGAAAATCATCTGTTAAGAAATCTTTTTTCAAAACTGAATGCTTTCTCCTTCCTACTTCTGTCAGAGGCATGTGAACCAGAAAAACTCCATCTTGAATAGGAGCTAGGTAAAATGGGGCTGAAACCTAGTGGGTTGCAGTCCCAGACAGTTAAGGCATTCCAAGTCACAGGATGAAATAGGAGGTCGGCATAAGATACAGGTCATAAAGACCTTGCTGATGAAACAGGCTGCATTGAAGAAGCCGGGTAAATCCTAGCAAAACCAAGACGGCCATGAGAGTGATCTCTGGTCGTCCTCACTACTTTATGTCTGTCAACACGTGAGAGTTTACAAATGCCATGGCAACGTCAGGAAGTTACCCTATGTGGTCTAAAAACGGGAGACATAAATAATCCCCCCTTGTTTAGCATATCATCAAGAAACAACCATAAAAATGGGCAATCAGCAGCCCTCAGGGCTGCTCTGTCTACAGAGGAGCCATTCTTTTATTCCTTTACTTTCTTAATAAACTTGCTTTCACTTTGCACTGTGGATTTGCCCTGAATTCTTTCTTGCACGAACTCCAGGAACACTCTCCTTGGGCTCGGATCGGGACCCCTTTCCTGTAACATATTTCTTTGTGCTGTAACATATTTCTGATGACCACAGAAGGGACTATAGTGCAGAAACCCTGACACACACAACGGCTACCTTTGGGTAAGTGTTGGGGTCCTGTACCACTTCCACACCCTTCTGTAAATTATCACATTGTGTTGAAATATTTAATTATATAAAAGCTTTTTCTTAAAAACATATGCTGTTTAAGGGAAATGATGCTGTATTTTTCATTATGCTACAATGCCTGACAACTAACTGTTGGATGAATGAGTGAATAAGTGAATGAAAGAACTGGTTACAAAAGTAAGTAGTGAAAGTGAAAAGTATGTTATTACAACAAGGTAATTGTATGAAAATGTAAGCCATTCATAAATATTGTCATTACAGTGAATACTTTATTGTCTTTTCTTCTCTTTCTCATTTTTTGTTTGTTGAGTGCCTAAGCATCACATGCTAGGACCTTTGCTAAATAGTGGTGATAGTGGCAGTAAGATGTTTATATATAAATCTTAAAAATACAGTATTTAAAAAAATCCATTTTAAATTATCTATTTAGGATTGAAGAGTTTTCCTTGGGATGAAAGGTGTAAATGAGTAAGTTCAATGCCATGAAGGAGAGAATATGCCTGTGGTGCTGTACTAAACAGGAAGAGATTTGGCGTAACTAGAAAAATGAGTGGGCCAGTAAAATGGACAGAAATGAGATTAGCAACATAAATGATTACGTTGTCGGGATTCTAGCATATAATGCTAATAGGATTGGACTTTATTAATGCATTTTAATGTGGAATCAAAAAAGATTCTCAATCAGAGGGTTGGAAAATTAATTTTTTAATCATAGGACTCTATTACTAGTGATTAATCAACTGGCATAAAACAACTTCTCACTGTCTTACTACCAACCTATGCTTAATATTTACTGAGATTCAAGAATGTGTCATAAAAATATTATAATTCTTTTTGTCTCCTGCCTTTCTCTTTCAACAGATTGGAGAAAATTAGTAGCTATCAATACTAGTGTATGGTTAGAGAAATTACATTATTAAATCTTGAATACAAGGAAAGAAGTAATTAGAGTATGTGTATGGAATATACATATTAAAAGAGCTTATAGATCTTAGACTAAATTAACCAAAATATAACTATAAATATTATTTTAGTTACAAATAATATTTATTTCCCACAAATGACTCCATTTTACGAAAGAAGGTTTTGATCAATTATAGTAGCTATGTATTACCTTTTTCCCCTGAACTCAGGGATACCTCTTAAAATAAATAATAGTACATCTATCATCACACCATGCAATTAAGTTGCATAAAATGTCATAATCCAAATGTTAACTAGTATTCATTTTTTTTTAGCATTCCAAAAAAACATGGATTTTTTTCAAAGAATGACTCATTTCTGCAGTATTGTGTGCTCCTTTGCACCTTTATTATGACAATTGCACATCTTACTGTGTCCAGAATTGGTTCCTTCCAGCGGGTTCTTGGTCTCACTGACTTCAAGAATGAAGCTGCAGACCCTCATGGTGAGTGCTACAGTTCTTAAAGATGGTGTGCCCAGAGTTTGTTTCTTCAGATGTTCAGATGTGTCCGGAGTTTTTTCCTTCTGGTGGGTTCGTGGTCTTGCTGACTTCAGGAGTGAAGCCGCAAACCTTCACAGTGAGCGTTACAGCTTTTAAAAGTGGAGCATCCGGAGTTGTTTGTTCCTCCAGGTAGGTTCACTGACCTCAGGAGTGAAGCTGCAGACCTCCGTGGTGAGTGTTACAGCTCATAAAGGCAGTGCAGACCCAAGGATTGAGCAGCAGTATGATTCATCCGGAAGAGCGAAAAAATAAAGATTCTACACCCTGAAAAGGGACCCGGACGGTTTGTCAGGTGCTGGCTCAGGTAGTCAGCTTTTATTCCCTTATTTGGCCCTACCCACATCCTGCTGATTGGTCCATTTTACAGAGTGCTGATTGGTCCATTTTACAGAGTGCTGATTGGCCCATTTTTACAGAGTGCTGATTGGTGTGTTTACAAACCTTTAGCTAGACACAGTGCCCTGATTGGTGTGTTTACAAACTTTTAGCTAGACACAGTGCCCTGATTGGTGCGTTTACAAACCTTTAGCTAGACAGAACTAAGTTCTCCAAGTCCCCACTGGACCCAGAAGCCCAAGGGGCTTCACCTCTCAATATTTCTTTGGCCTGAAAAAAGATCCCCAATCCTCTTCATGACTACCTATCCTTAAGATTCAATCCATAAATCTCCTTCTCTAGTGACAAAGTTGATAATTTAAACATAACTCAGTTATGTTGCATCCCTCTGTACTGCAATCAATTTACATGTCTGTTTCAAACCTTTCTTTGGATAACGTTAGCTCTTACGCATTTCTGTATCTCTAGTAATAGCTTATTTGAGAGATATTTTTCTTCATTATATACGTTTGAAGTTCATTTAATCTAATAGATAAATGAAAACGAAGAGATAAAGAGACCCATTATGTAGCATTTGGGACTAAATAAACAGAAGAGATAAAATGTCAACTCAAATTAGTTTATATGAAAAAAATAAAAGAATGTATTCTTCTCCTCACGACTGAGAAATTCAGGTAAATATTTAGTATAGTTCTCCTCTTGACTTTGGTTTATGGTACCCAATATCCATATGATGAAAGAAATATCTTCCACCTCCACCATTTCTTTAAACCTCAGCAGATCCAGATTCAGATACTTAAGATTTGTGACTGAAAATGAACATCTCTCCCAGGGTACATAGTAATCCCACAGAGAGATTAACCCCACTTATATAGTCTATCTTGGATTCTCACACTGCACAAAGGGAGAATTATTTAAATGGCCACCCTAGGTAAAATGCCTGGATTTGGGAAGGGTGAGATTCATTCTCATTTGAATTACATAGACTTAGGTATAAAAGAGGATAGTTCTTGATTGATGAAAAAAGGTTAGGCCAAAAAATAATACCTGTCCACTATTACCCAAAAGTCATCTTTTGAGTCAGATTACTTCAGACTGAATTCTGGCCTTACCATTTACTAGCTGTTAAATATAGAAAAGTTTACTTGAACACATTGTGCCTCAGTTTTCTTTTTGGAAAAAGGATTACAAATCATAGCCAAGAATAATAGTTATCTTCAGATAATGGTAATAAGGAATAACTAGGATAATGCAACTACAACATTCAGCATAATGTTTCACAAACAATAACCACTCAAAATATTTGCCATGATGACAATAATGCAATTCTTAATCTTAAGGATGCCCATTCTAGTCCCTCTATCCCTGAATATTTTTCACTGAGGCATTAATCTATGCAGGGTTTTAAATAGTGATTCATTGTGTTCTGGACACAGCACTCTCTGGGGATTCCTATGAAGGAGAAGAAAGAAGAAGAAGAATTACATCTCATCTAGAATTGTAGCTCAAATTTATAAGCTTTACATGTTGTACCTCCAAGAAATATTTTATTTGAAAGCAGAATTCCACAGCTAAGATACATTTTGTAACTCACTGATGCTCTAAGATATCATCTTTATAGGTCTAGATAAATCATAAATGGAACACCTAAAATAAAGCAAAAAATATAGCAAGTGTATGGTGTTTGTTACAAGAGGGCTGAGCAAAGAGTATAGGTGAATAATGTCGGACATCATATTGCTCCAGGAAAGCAATTCATAGTCACCGCTCTACTGAGCATATTTCAGTATTGTCATTTTTATAGAGTGAAGACAACATTGTTATATTATAATGCTATTAAGCATATCAAATATTATATGTGTAAAGAACCAAAGATGCATATCTTCTTTTTCACTATAAAAGCATATTATTTCTTTCACAAGTGGAATCAGAGCACTGACAGAAAATATAGCAATCTATGAACTGTGGACAAAAATGAGAGAATAAAAGCACAATCATATTAGGATTCCAGCTATGCTTATCTCATTATCTCAGTCAGAGCAGAAGACATTTTAAGACGTTTATGTACAGAGAATGTTAACTGTTTTCAAAAGATCATTTTTAAATATTTCAAGATGAGAATGTAATAAAACGTGTGTGTAGAATACTGGAAAAAGCTTTCGTACTTTTTCAAATATTTGCATGCATATAATTTAACTCTAATGTGCAGCATTTTTTGTTTTTCTCAATAACTGAATTATGAAAGAAAATCTAATTTTCTGAATCACTAGAAAATGATAGTTAAAGCTTGTGAGAGAACTAGCATCTGAAAGTGTCAAATCCTAGATGAATAAAAAAAATTCATGAAACTCTGAAAATAGTTATTTGCTCATTTTGATTGCAGTTATCTGAATAGCTATATTTCCATTGAGTTTACTCATCAATCTTGGATTGTTTGCATGTTTGTGTGTGTGTGTGTGTGTGTTTGCAATAAAGACTAGTTTCTAACCAGACACATTCTTCATAATTTTACCCTATCATCTTTAAAAATTATGAGGAACACAATAAGACCCTTTTGAAAAAACTTATTAAAAATGTTATATGTTCCTACTCTTTAGAAAATTGATTTTTGAAGTTAATGATTCTTATTTAGTTAAATAAGTTAAGGTACCTGATCAAACAGAAATGGTGAGCAAAATTTATTTTATCTCTTTGCCCTCCCAGAAAAGGGCAGATAGTTTTTTTTAATGAAGGCAATATATTAGAACTATCAAAAACATGAAAATAGCCAAATTTTAAAATATAGTTATTATGTAATGTGACAAAAATAATAAATGTTATATAAGCTTTATTACCATGTCCATGTGCTCTATGATACTTTCCACATTAATATCCCTGCCATATATATGTATAATTCATAAGTAAAAAAGACACTTGTGCCAACAAAGAGAAACTTAAGAAGAAATTAATTATAAACAATGCAAATTTATTTAAATATGCTGAAATATACATATTTTAAACTTAGGTTTAAAAAGGCTCAGTAGCAATTTGAAGGAGAAATGAGAAGCATTAAGGTGCTACAAAGGTGGCCTTGGCACAGGCTTAATGTCTAGTCTCTCAGGCAAATAGAAAAACAGAAGGAATGTGTTTGCATATTATGTATTGTAGTTGATATTGTGAATAGAAGGAATGTGATACCAGCCTTGAGATAAATAGATGTTGCAATTAGCAGACAAGAATTTTAAAGAAGCTGTTATAATTATACTAAAAATGTAAGAAGGATATGAATTAGAGTTGATATTGTGGTTAAAGGGATAGCAGGAAAATGGATAAGCTGTTTCTGGGTTGTTTTGTTATCTATGATTTGGGGCACAGATAACTTCCTGCAGGATATGGATTGATGGGAAACCCTTATAACACTACATAGATTAATACATTATTGATGCCAATTAGTGAATAACAAATGACTTAAGACACATCTAAAATGGAACAGTTGACACTTAAACAACATGAAGATTGGGGGTGCTGACCCTCTGTGCAGTCAAAAATCTACATGTAACTTTCAACTCCCCCAATATTTAAATGTTAATAGCCCACTGTGGACAGAAAGCCTTGCTGATAACACAAACCAGTCAACACATATTTTGTTTGTTATATGTATTATATGCTATATTTATAAATAAAGTAAGCTAGAGGAAAAAATGCAGTTAAAGAAATCAGAATTGAGATAACAATACGTTTATTATTTATTAAGTGGGAATGGATCATCATAAAGTTCTTTATCCTTATCATCTTCATTTTGAATAGACTGAGGAGGAGGAAGAAGAAGGAGAAGTAGGTCTTTCTGTTTCAAGGGTGGCAGACGTGGAAGAGGTAGAGGAGGTGGAAAGGTAGGTGGGAGAGGCAGACGTATGTACAGTAATTTTATGAAAATACATGGTAATTTCTGACCAACATTTTTGCTTTCTAATTTCTCTAAAAAGCTTTGTATGTAGTACCAATCCTTCTTCCACCATTTGCTAATTTAGTATCAGTGCCTGTATCACAGAAGGGTGCATGTTGTAAAGGAAATCAAAGGCAGTGTTGAATAATCAGAGCTCTTCTGTCAGATTGTCTAATGTCAATATGTGTCCCGGCCCTGCTTCTTCTGCATTTCCTTTCTCATCATCTGGAGCTGGTTAGGAAGCACTCATCTCCACCAAGTTTTCTTCTGTTAATTCCTCTTGCATGGTGACTATTAGTTCTTGAAATTCTTCATCTCCTATCATTTTCACAATATCCATAATCTCTTTTATGATTTCCTTGAATTGCTTTGTTGTAAATGCTGTGAAGTCATGCATAACATCTGAGCACAGTTTTGTTTTTTGTTTTTTGTTTTTCCCCAGCAAGAATGTATTGTTTGGGGATTAATGGCTTTCATGACTTTTTCTATAACAATGATGGAATTTTCAATGGTGTAATCCTTCCAGACTTTCATAATCTTCTCTCCATTGGGGTTCTCTTCCATAGGGTTCACAGTCCTTTCCATAGATTACCATGTGCAATGAGCCTTAAAGATTCTTGTAACCTCTGATTACAATTTAGAGGCTAAATTACAGATGTTGTGTTTGGGAGCAAGTAGACTACTTCAACACCTCGGTGCTGAACTCGTAGGGTTGTGAATACCCAGGGGCACTGCCAATATTAAAATAACTTTAAAAGACAGTACCTTCCTGGCAAGGTACTTTCTGATGTCAGGGATAAAGCATTGATGGAACCAATTCAGAAAAAAAAGGGGGGTCGGTGGGGGGTTCTTGTTGTTCAGGCCTTATTGTTGTACAGCGAAAAGACTGGCAGCTGGAGTTCGTCTTTTCTCTTCAAGGCTTGGGGTTAGTAGCTTTCTAGATAAGGGCTGTCCTGATCATAAACCTCACTGCATTTACCCAAAATGGTAGTTAGCCTATTCCTTCCTGCCTTAATTTCTGGTGCCTGCATCTCTTTGTTACTAATAAATGTCCTTTGTGGCACTTTTGTTCCCCAAATAAGGCACTCTATCTGCATTAGAAATCTGTTCAGGCAGATATCCTTTCTCCTAAGTAATTATATTAATGATGTCAGGAAAGTTATCTGTTGTCTCTTGGTCAACAGAAGCTGCTTCTCCTGTTATCATGACATTTTTTTAAAGCCAAGCCTCTCTCTAAAATTGTCAAATTACTTTTTGGTGGCATTAAATTCTCCAGTTTTAGATCTTTCACTTTCCTTTGGCTTTAAGTTATCATATAATGACTTCACTTTTTCTGGAATCATCTCGAGAGTCTATAAACAGGCCTTTCTTTCTTTTCTTTCTTTTTTTGAGACAGAGTCTCACCTCGTCACCCAGGCCAGATTGCAGTCGTGCAATCCTGGCTCACTGCAACCTCTGCTGCTTGGGTTCAAGTGATTCTCCTGCCTCAGCTTCCCGACTAGCTGGGATTACAGGCGCCTGCCACTATGCCCGGCTAATTTTTGTAGTTTTAGTAGAGATGGGGTTTCATCATCTTTGCCAGACTGGTCTTGAACTTCTGACCCCGTAGGCCTTTCTTACAGCAATCTTGCACTCAAGTAAAGGTTTATTTTCAATATGAAATAAAAAGGTATTTCTCAAAATGTACAAGGTTTTTGTGCCTGCTGGCATAGCTGCAGAAATGGCATCACAGGGTTTCTTTTTTAGAATGGTCTTTATGCTGAATATATTTATTTTAAAATGGTGGGCAACCACAGCTGAAGACTTCAATCTATGGTACATATCAAACAGTTCAACTTTCTTTTTGTAATCTCATGACATTTTTCTGCTTGTTGGGAGCACTTCCAGCATCACTAGCTACACTTCATATGGGTCCCATGATGTTACTTAAGGTTTACAGTATCACACTAAACAGAATGAAAAATACTTGAAAACTATGAGAGATCACTTTTTGCTAAGATATGCAATTTCTAGAGAAATGAACTGTTCACATGTAGATAATTAGCATCACATGGTGTTTTTCATTACTTTAAATTTATTATTATTGTTAATTATTATTATTATTTTACAGATAGTGTTCCACTCTGATGTCCAGGCTGGAGTACAGTGATACCATCATAGCTTACTGTAGACTTCAACTCCTGGGCACAAGCGATTCTCTTGCATGAGCCTCATAAGTATCTGGGACTACAGGTGTGAGCCACCAGCCACCATACTAAGTTAATTAATTTTCTTTATTTTTTATTTTTTATTTTTTTTGAGACAGAGTTTCGCTCTGTCACCCAGGCTGGAATGCAGTGGTGCAATCTCGGCTCACTGCAATCTCCGCCTTCTGGGTTCACGCCATTTCTCCTGCCTCAGCCTCCCAAGTAGCTGGGAATACAGGCGCCCGCCACCGTGCCCGGCTAATTTTTTGTATTTTTAGTAGAGACGAGGTTTTACCATATTAGACAGGATGGTCTTGATCTACTGACCTCTTGATCCACCCTCCTCAGTCTCCCAAAGTGCAGGGATTACAGGCATGAGCCACCGCGCCTGGCCAATTTTTTTTTTTTTTTTTAATAGAGATGAAGGTCTCATTATGTTGCCCAAGCTACTATTGAATTCTTGGCCTCAAGAGATCCTCCTGCTTTAAGGGATACTCACAACACTTGAGCTCAAAGCAACAGCAATAGGAAGTAGCAATAAAATTATTACAGCAATACAATATGTACTTCAGATAACTTCATGCAGTTATGATTTAATATCACATTTTTACATTCGCTAAAACTTCTCTTAACTGAGAATGATGCTATGTATGATCTCTGGTTGTGTAGGTAAGTTTTGGTAAGTTTTAACTTTTTATAATTAATTTTTGTATATTTTATGGTAGTGAATGATACAGTAGACTAATATCTACATATATTTTATGAATTCATGATACATTTAATTGAAAAAGAAATATAATATTTATATTACAATCTATTTGTTAATATGTTAATACAATGTGTTTATTTACATATTGCTGAGTACATAAATAATTTCTGCAAACAAATTAAGATGTTAAAATTTAATAAAAAGTGGCCAAATGACATACTAATACATTTAATAAAAGCAACAACTATAGCCTATAAACATTAGAAAGAATGTTCTACCTCAAAGTAGTAAGTTAAATAGAAAACTACAGTGGAATTTATTTTAAAACCTATCAGACTGATAAAAATTAAGACACCTTAAGACATCTGACAACACAAAAATATATTTAATAAGCTTTTAGGCATCACTTTTTTTAAAGAAAAGTGATTAAATTGATGAAAGCACTTTAGAAGACAATTGGTGTTTTTTGTTTGTTTGGGATTTATATATCCTCTGAGCCATTAATTTCATTGCACGTGTGTACCAGGACATGTGTGGAGACTATACAAAGCAGCATTTTAATTTTAATTTTATTTTTTACAGCAAACGCACTGAAGATAACCCCAGTATATACTGGCAAGTGTACACACAAATATACTATGGTAAAAATGCATTCCTACCATTGCCTTTAACAGCAAGATGAGTATCAAACTAACTGTTAAACATAAAAGACATGGCACAGAAAACTACATGTGCTAAAATGTAAGTATATAAAGAAGCTAACATACTTAATGTACCATAGAAGGATGTCACATATTTCATGAAAGCAAAACCAAAAGAATAGGAATGATAAAACAAAATTATCTAATCACGAATTTCATACAATATAAAATGGTTCTCCATTGTTCCACCTAAATATTTTAATAACATATTTGTAATTAATATTTTATGTAGTATAAGAATAATCTATAATTGTGATATTCTTAGTAATTACTATCAGTTGAATTAACATAGTAAAATACTGGCTCAGTTAAAACTGAAACTTCAAAACAATACTTAGATTTTGCAGATTTAATATAAATTATGCTATTAACATATTTGGGACCAAAAAAATCTAAATCGTGAGTCTGAATATAGTAATTAGCATGAGAAATATAGAATACTTATAAAGAATAAAAAGTTGCTATTTCACATAAGTTAATAAAGATTAAGATACCCAAGGCCATTTTGGATAGAAAAAATAAAATGACTGTGTATATAAAATTTTTGAATAGATATTACCCTTTTTTTAGTTTGGGAGCTTATTTTTAAGTTGGAGGGAAAATATATTAGTGCCAGGCCAAAAAAAGGCATATGTTCACACTTGGGAATTTATCAAACTATGAACTGAATTTAATACATTTTAAATAATATAAAAGGAGAAATATTCCTAAAAATATGTTGTATAAAAACATAGTTAATAAACTAATAACACAGACAAATTTCATACTTTTGCTGAGACATGGATTCTGTACAATATTGCATATAATGATTTGTAGAAAGTTCTTAAGGTATTTTGCTTACCTCTAAAGTGAAGAATTTGTACAAAGTCAATAAATTTCAAGTTATTTTTAACCATTCTTTCTGAAAGTGATATTTTTATGTAAGAATGAAGTATATGTATTACATAAAAGCACAGGTTATCTGAGTGAGGTGTGGACAAAGACGGGAAAACCGTTTCTGACTCACTACCAATATTTTATTCTTATTACATTATCAAATCACTTTAATTAGAAGTCTATTCATTTCTCAGAAAAATATGAACCTCACTAGACTAAAGGAATTGTCTAGTTCTTTCCAACTATAAAAGTCTATAATTTGGTAAAACACAAGCCTTTTAAGTTTAGAAAATTATTGGTAATAATATATCCCAAATCTCCTCACTCACTGAATATAAATGTTTAAATATAATTTAATAGTTGCATATATTGGGTGCATTATAAGTTCCAAAATATAGGCAAAAAAAATGAGACTCAAAAATATAAACTAAGCATCCCAAAATCTTACATCAAATGAGTTTAAAGTAATGCAATCAACTATATCTCTAAAGCTTGGTCTCTTTTCATCACGCTCCACAAAAAGGAAGAATTAAAAACACAACAAAGGTTCTCTCTTCACCCTAAATCTCTTTCTTAACAGCAGTCATGAAAGGATGAAATTTCAAATACAGAAATTCTATTTTTTTGGCTAACAGCATTGTTTCTTTGATAAAAATCAATTATCTCCAGAAAAATAACACATTATTTTACCATCATTTCTCAGTACCTTAGGGTAAATTAGTTAATTAGAGTACTTTGAAAAGTTAGCTTTGGATGAGTTTTATAAAGAAATGTAATACCTGAATCCAGGTGACAGGGCAGCCTAAGTACTGAATGTTACTGTAGTCAGTTTCTTAAAAGCAAAGGCCTGCAGTCATACAGGACTTGTATTTACTTTCCTGACACCACCACTTATTGTGTAAATTTAGGTGATCATTTAAACTTTCCAGACCACATTACCTTCGTCTGTAAAAGAGAACTAATAATTGTTCCTATATCAAGGCTGTTTTAAGAATTAAAGATAGAAAAAGCACTAAACACAATTCACATAGATGACATTCACATAAACAATAAATAAATAATAACTATTAATATTATAGGGTCGCTATGCGAGAAAGAAAAGAACGTGAAGTTTTGGAGGACACGAAAAATATAAACTTAATTAACTCCTAATCAGAAAGCATGAGATGTAGTTTCATCAATAGCTCTCTGTGAACCATTGGGTAGATAATTTTAACCTCTCTGCATCTCATTTGAAGTATGAGAGGAAAATATAGTGGGTGGATAATGATCTCTAAGTGTCTTTTCATTTCAAATATTCAGTGATTTTCATAATTGTGCCCTGTATCAGCCCTAACTACAATAACCTAGAAACAGCTTTTCTACACAGTGAGTTTTAATGCCGAAGAAGTAGTGTTCTCTGGTAGTTGTTTTAATCTTGGAACAGTTGATGGGCAGGGTGATAGCATGTACAGAAAGAAGGTTTTATAGAATCTAGATTATTAAATAACCACAGGTAAGTGTAGAGAAAAATCAAGATCATTATGGTTACAGTTGCTTTTTAATTCTTACATTTGAAGGCTTCAAAACAAACTTATAAGGGGAAAACTTATTTCAGAAACATTTTGTAATCCTTGAATCAGATAAAGTAATAATTTCTTGTCTATTTTAATTGGAGGAAGTAATTGTAATAAAGCAAAAAGAGAAGAAGAAGAAAAAGCTCTTCATGGAGGTTTCCACTGCCTTAAAATTAGAGCAAAATCTCACTGAGCAGTAATGGAAATGGAAATTACCTGCTCCTGGAGCTCTGATTGTATTCCTTTTAGGTCATTTGCATACTGTTCATTGATTGGATTACTGGTGAGGCTGAGAGGTCTCAGAGCTTCATTCCTATGCATTCTCATCTAATTCTACTGCTGTGACTAGGAGCAGAAATCATTTCCTGAACTTTGTAATATGATCCTTATGGAGGCATAGAAGCTTTCTTTAGATTTTAGATGGGTATAAGTGTAAACTCCCAATGTTGGCTCAAAGCTGCATAATTTTAAAGAGCTTAAAATATACTTTACCATGTTATATCATAGAATGTTAGTAACTTTCTTAACAGTTTCAAATGTAATGAGCCAATACTTGCATTCTCAATAATGGCTGGTTGTGGAATGAAAAAAAAAAAAAGAAAATCACAAATAGCAAAACAATTTCTGGTTAATATACAGTAACCACTTTTTTTCTTTCCCATTTCCTCTTCTAGCCATTTCTGTATTATTTGAGGATATGTAATTCTCTTCTAGTATAAGTTCCTCTGAAGGTAGAGTTTTTTTTTTTTTTTTTTTCTGTCTCCTCCAGAAACTATTAACTAATAAGCCACTTTGTACATAGCACAGTTTAAACACAATAACATATTTTTTCTAAGAATAAGTCTCATCTATTTATTATCTATCTTTACACATATCTACACACAAATATGTAAAGTAAAAATAAGTCAAAAACATATAGAATTTTATTTTTACCGTTAAGCCCCCTTCTTTCTAAGTTTTGTCATACATTTTAAAAAATTATCTGGACTATTTAATTCATTGACACGTTTGATTCTCCTATAAGTAAGAAGCCACACAAAAATATTAGGTATAAGCTATTTAAAATAAATCAGACATTGTTGTCACCCAGTGTTATTTCAGTTATATCTGTCAACATGTATATTTAATCACACCTGAGGGATCAGCTCTTTAAGAGATACTTATGTAAAAATCACTAAGATTTCTAAAGTGAACATGGATACTTATGTTTAAATAAAGCTCTAATGTCATGGCTAATTTTTAAAAAATGTCCAGCATTGGGAAAACATTCCCACAACGGAGAAAATAATGTGTATTTTTTAAATGTTCCAAGCAATGTTCCTTATCTTGGGGGTCATTTATGCCATTTTTCTCCTTTTTACCAATTCAGTCTTTCATTTATAATGCTTTTTATTACAGAATTTTGCAACTTGGAATCAGATCAATTGGAATTATAGCAATGTCAATAGCAACACATGTAACATTTTTATCTATTAAGTTAGGACCGATATATTATTATTGAGCTGTCACAGTCAGTGTCTTGAGAGCCAGCAGTAAAATAGTACTTTGTTCTGAATTCTTAAGATGTAGGACAGTGTCAATCACAAAGTGATAATTCAATAAAGATGTCCAAACACATTTATTAGATAACTAAAATGAAGGCATTATCACAAAATGAAACTACCACATAAAAGATATATTTACTACTAAGTTAAGAACACAGAGTTAATTTAAAGAAAACTTTAAAAACTAAGCACATAATGAAAGACAATGGGCCCTAAATTCAGAATGACCTAGACTCACATCCCAGTTTACATATGATATGGTTTGGATATCTGTCCCTGCCAAATCTCATGTTGAAACATCATCTCCAGTGTTGGAGATAGGCCTGGTAGAAGGTGATTAGAAAATAGAGACAGATTTCTCATGAATGGTTTAGCACTATCCCCTTTGTGCTGTCCTTGTGATAAAGAGTTCTCCCAAGACCTAGTTGTTTAAAAGTCTAGCACCCACCCTTCCTCTCTCTGGTTCCCACTCCTGTCATGTGAGAGGACTGCTCCTCCTTCACCTTTCACCATGACTGTAAGTTTCCTGAGGCCTCACCAGAAGCACATGCCAGCACGACGCTTCCTTTACACCTTGTAGAACTATGAGCCCGTTAAACCTCTTTTCTTATAAATGATCCAGTCTCAGGTATTTCTTTATAGCAATGCAAGAACAGTCTAATACAACATATAGTCTTAGAATACTTTTAATTCTAATCACAATGAGAATAATCTCTGATTCCCAATGTCCTCACTAGTAAATACAGAAACACTATATAATTTTAGGGTTTATAAAAATTAAATGAAATAAATTCTATGAAATTCTGGATAACTAATGTGTTATTTTTTATCATTCTTTCCATTGTTTCTATGTTGTAAAAATAAAAATGATTTTTTAAGAAAACAAAAATCAAAGTCTTCAAATGCACGTAGTGTTACACAATTCATGTCTGCTTTCATCCAAATCATTGTTTTTCCTTCTGAGGAAGAACAATTAACAGTTTGATGTTTTAAATATCTTATCCATTGACAAAAGAAACATACATATACAAACATATGAAAATGGAATAATAATAGTTAGAATAAAAGCTAAGCAGCTGTAGTAAACAGATCCCCAAATACAATGTGGCACAAAGGACATGAGCACCTCTGATGCATTAGCTTTCATCGGTGTAGGTTATCCATACATTTACAGTTGAAGCTAGCTCAGATTCTTGTAATAAGTGTGAAATAATATATTTTATATATATAAAATTTATATAAAATATATATAAACATATATATATAATATATATATAAACTCAATCTTAAAGAATCATTATCAGTTAGATGTTATTATTTTCCCTGTCTTAGACTGTTCCTGCTGCTATAACAAAGAACCTTAGGCTGGGTGATCTGTAAACAAAATAAATTTATTTCATACAGTTCTGGTGGCTGAGAATGCCAAGATCCAAGTGGCAGCAGATTTGTTATCTGATGAAGTCTGGCTCTCTCTTTTTCCAAGATGGTGCCTTGTGTTGCTGTGTCCTCACATGGCAGAAGTGCGAAATGTATGAATACTGTGTCCTCACATGACAGAAGAGATGGAAGGGCAGAAAGGGCCTAGCCAGTGTCTTTGAGCCCTTTAAGGACACTAATCTCATTAATGAGGGCATAGCACTCATGACCTAACCACGTCTCAAAGACCCAATCTTCTGGTGCCATTACCTTGGGGTTTCAGTTCCAACATACGAATTTTGAAGGGACACATACATTCAAACAACAGCACTATCTTTAGAAAAGGAAATTGAAATGCAAACATATTAAGTAGCTTCCCCAAAGTCACAGAGCTAGTGATTTTGGCAGAAGTTAGTTTTATTAAATCATTCTTTTTAAAACTAAATTTATGTTAAAAATATTTTTTTCCATTACTATAAAAAACAAATATTTCTATTGGACACATTTCTAATAGTAGAATAACTGAAAGGAAAGAAATACAACTTTTAAACTTTGACAGAATCTGACACTATTTAAATAGCCTCTTCCAATTTATACTCAGTATATGAGACTGGATGTTTCCTAACATACTTACTCACACTGGATATTATAAATTTAAAAACATACTAAAACAAGCATTGTTTTTTATTTTATTTATTTATTTATTTATTTATTTATTTATTATTATTATACTTTAAGTTCTAGGGTACATGTGCAAAAATAAGCATTGTTTTATATAATTATGGTTTTATATTGAACTACCCTATTTTTTGAAATTTTTGAGACTGAATCTCACTCTGTCACCCAGGCTGGAGTGCAGTGGCACGATCTGGCCTCACTGCAACATCTGCCTCCTGAGTTCAAGTGATTCTCCTGTCTTAGCCTCCCAAGTAACTGGGACTGTAGGTGTACACCACCATGCCCAGATAATTTTTGTATATTTAGTAGAGACAGGGCTTCAACGTGTTGGTCAGGCTGGTCTTGAACTCCTGACTTCAAGTGATCTGCTTGCCTTGGCCTCCCAAAGTGCTGGGATTACAGGCATGAGGTAATATGCCCGGCTTTGAACTATCCTATTTACTTCTACAGTTTAGCAACATTTCATAGGTACATTGTGTTTTTTCATTTTTCTGCTTGTGGAATGATTCTCCCCTCCAATTATATATTAAATTACCTTTCTTAATAAGATAAAAAGTATTACATACAATTTTTTGTCTGCCCTACAGCCAAACCTTTTACAGCTAAGGCATTAAAATAAAACAAAACAAATATAAGTTTATAAGAATCACTCTATCTGCATACATAAACATAAAATTGAAAGAAAACAAATTAAAAACAAATTTCTACAGCTATCCATCTCCCCACAATTTTTGTAATATACTAATAATATTTCTTCCAATTTATTCTATCTTTCAAATTTCTCTATGACATTATTCAGAAATTCATAATTGTTTAACATATGTAAACTTGACGATTTTGACTTAGTTTTTTTTTTCCTTAGGTAAGCCATTGTAATTCTATGCATTTCATAATTATATTAGGTACTTAATAATTTGTCTTGTTCTTTATCCAAGTTTATATAATGTCATCATTTATTAGTTCAGTTATAGTTTTTGTGTGTATGTGTATGTACACATGTGTAGTTTCTGTGCTCTATTCTGTGCCATTATTTTATAGTATTTTTTCTTGTTATATTTATTACAGACTCTTAAAATTCATACTTACAGTTTTTGATATCCATTGTTAAGTACCCTTTGTTTGTTTCCCGAAAATATCTTGGTGTTTTGCATACCAGTTCTTACAAACAATATTTAGGATTAATTTGGCTAGTTTGAAAACAAAGAAACAAACAAATGAAACATTCCTTTTTCATTTTAAAAACTAAACACTTAGCAGGTGTCACATAATTATGCTTAAAATGACTATTCTGTAAATTTAGTTTAACTACATGTGATTTCTGCATTAATCTGTTCTCACACTGCTAATCAATAAGATATACCTGAGACTGGGTAATTTACAAAGAAAAGAGGTTTAATTGACTCACAGTTCAGCATAGCTGAGGAGGCCTCAGGAAGCTAACAATCATGGGGGAAGGGGAAGCAAACACATCCTTCTTCACATGGCAGCAGAACGAGAGCTGAGCAAAGGGAGAAGTCCCTTATAAAACCATCAGATCTCAAGAGAACTTACTCACTATCAGGAGAATTGAATGGGAAAACTGCCCCATGATTTGATTACCTCCTATTGATTCCCTCCCACCATAAGTGGGGATTATGGGAACTATAATTCAAGATGAGATTTGGGTGGAGACACAGCCAAACTATATTAATTGTATCGCAAAATATTAATAAGACAATGTGAGAAGTTTGTATCTTATTCTGTATCTACATTACACAAATCATAAACCTAAAATTGATCTAAAATATCCTTTTGTTTTAAAACTATGAAAATCCAAAAGTATAAAAACTCTTCCACTGGTCAGTAGAACTGGTCAGTAGCTATTGACCAAACTGCTGACAATTTAGAAGAAGAAGTTACTGTCCTACAGGCCACAGAATAAGTATGGTGGACCAAGCAAAGAGATCATTGCCAGTCCCTCCCTATCTCCACCTCTGAGCTGGAACCAAACTTAAGCAATGGGAGCTCTCCCAAAGGAGTTAAGCATGCCAAGGCCAGAAATGAGCAAGGGAAGTATGACAATGGGCTTTAGAGGTGGTTGGGTCTCCTTGGCTTTCATTTCAAGGGTACTGCCACCTGTGAAGATCTCAATACATGGCTAGGAGGCCAGGGCCCACTCAGTTCAAATGGCAGCCATGTTGGTGATAGGACCAGGGCATCCATGGAAATGACAAGCATTTTCCCAGCATCCTTCAGGCCAGGCCTGGGGTGGGACCTCTCTGGGATTTAGGGCAGGTCAGGATCCCATCAGGTCATGGAAAGAGGTTGGGGTGCTCTTGCATGACTGGAGAGCACCTTGGTCACCTAGAGGAGGAACTTCCACTGAGGTCATTTTGGTAGCTGGGGAGCCATGATTGGTGGCTCAGTGCCAGGCATGGTGGAGCCATCAGGGAGAGGCAAGAACAGGGTAACTGCTGTCACCATTCCCTTCAAGTGTTGGACCCAGCAGGATGTCTGGTACCTAGACGGTGGGAAGGGCCTAGATTCGCACTAAACCCGCAGCTGGTTTAAAACTGATTACAGAGCTGCCTGTAAAGTGGTTAACCACATTGCCCTCATCCCACCACACCCTTCAGTCCCTCAACCCTCCATTCCGTACTCCCACCCCTGCGGTATTTTGGATTCTGAGGGGTGGATTCCATGGGTCCCAGGCAAGGTTGGGAATGGTGATGAGAGATATGATGCATTGATTGGCATCTGGAGGATTGATCCCAGCATTGGGCAATTTTTATTTGCCTGGACAATTCTCCTATCGTGGCTCTGCATTCTGTCATCCAGGTGCTGCACGCCAGATGAACTGGGAATTCTGGAAGTTGCCAGCAAAGGTGTTAAAAGCAAACTACCCAGAGCTCTGTGGCAGCAAGAAGAGGCACTTATCCACATTCTCAAAGAGTTGCCAGCTCTAGTCTAGAAAGGGTGTGTAGGGTGTAGATATTCACGGTTTCTTCTAGAAGATTTTTAAAATGAAACCAGAATATCATCAGCAGAAATAATCTGGAAGGCATTTAAGATCTCTGCTAAGCAACAGTTCCACAATGGACCTTCCAGGCTGTGGCTGCACTTGGACCACAGTACTGTTGCCCATCTGGACACCAAAGTATTATATCAATGCTTAGTTCAATTTTTCTTATCGACTTTTAAAAACAGCTTTATTGAATTATAACTTACAAAATATAAGATTACCCATTTAAACCATGCAGTTCAGTGATTTTCAGTATATTCACAACCATTACCATAACCAGTATTAGAACATTTTTGCCCCCCAAAATGATATCCATGAACGCTTGCTCTCAATCTTCTATCCACCATGAACTAGGCCCCGTACAAGCACTAGCCTATGTTTTGTCTCTACAGTTTTGTCTTTTTGGAGCTTCATATAAATGCTTTTTATGTACTTTTATATTTTAGTTATAGTAATATAATAACTACTGACCAGAAAGTCAAAGATTCTATGAACTTGCATCATTAAAGGGTAAATTTTAAACACAACATTTTTGTAAAAGCCTAAAATTTTTATAAAAAGCCTTTATGAAATACCAACATTTTTCATTTACAAGGGAAGAGATGTTATGACCTGCTATCATAATAAAAAACTATGTTTCTAAGTAAATTAATATACTGTATGCATAATATCAAGTATTCATTATTTTCTAGGACTTTATGGAGAGTTTTTAATATTATGTTCAATTCCATCAACTCCTAAATATTTCTGGAGTGCGCTTTTTTATTAATCTGTATGTGCTAGTATATTCAAAATAGTTTTAAGGTTAGGCAAAGGAAAATATGATTACAAAGATAAATCTTCCCCCCAAGCACTCAACACCCTCTGCACACATATGCTTTGATTTTCCTGAAAGTCATTGCATCAATTAAAACCATTATTCTTAAGCCTATTTGGCTGTTAGTCTAGCAGTGAAACCAGACTATTTGTCTGCCAATGTTAAATTAGTTTTGCTTCTGAAGTAGTCAGGAGAGATGTTTTACATGTGGAAAATATAAATTGTGCTACAAGTTGTGATTTGTACATCTAGAGCAAAATTCCTCTCTCCAACCGTATTTTCACTAGTGTGCCTTCTAAGGTGCCTAGGATTCAGTCTGTTAGTCTTTATCAGTGAAGGCAGTATTGGCATTTGGGCTAATCTTTTATTCTGCAGCTCTGTGCTGTGCACTGCTAAATATTCAGCATTCTTGGCTTCAAATCACTAAATACCAGTTGATCTATTTCCCTCATTGTAACAACCAAAACATGGTTTCACCTACTTCCAAAATTCTCTTGGGGAATATCACACCTTCTCTTCCCACCTTAGTTGAGAATCTCTGCTAAAATACAAATACAGTAACATTCTTACTAATTACAGCTTTGGTTCAGATTTATCTCATGCACTAAACAGATAATCTTTAGAGCAAGGCTTTACTTTTTTTTTTTCTTTTTTTTGAGACCGAGTTTCACTCTTGCTTCCCATGCTGGAGTGAAATAGTGTGATCTGGGCTCACTGCAACTTCCGCCTCCCAAGTTCAAGTGATTTTCCTAGTTCAGCCTCCTGAGTAGCTGGGATTACTGGTGCCCACTACCACACTCAGCTAATTTTTTGTATTTTCAGTAGAGACAGGATTTCACCATGTTGGCTAGGCTGGTTTCGAACTCCTGACCTCAGGTGATCTACCTGCCTCGGTCTCCCAAAATGCTGGGATTACAGGCATGAGCCACTGCGCCTGGCCGGCTTTACTTTTAATATTCAATTTATTTCCCACTGCGTGTCTTTGCTCATGCTACTTTTTTTCTCAAAATTGCTAAGGATGTTTCTGGCACATGGTCCATCTACCTACCTCATAACCCTGACAAAAGTGTTACAGTGCTAAGAACTCAAGAACCAATGTTTCAGGATCCAGTCGCACCATTTTTATATCACGCATCATACTGGTTATTGATATGTTTTTACTGTTTTGTATTTTCTGGATGGATAGAAGCTTTATCGTCAAAATGGAGCTGTTTAAACTGAAGCACACACACACACACACACGCACACGCACACGCAAAAAAAAAAAAAAAAAAAATCCCGCATCTATTAATTCAGATGTCATTAAGGAATTTTGAAGAGCTGTGTCACACAGAAGTTTCTGTTTCATTACCATTTCAATTTTCAGAGAAATGGAATGAATGGCATATGAAAAACAAACTCACAAAACTATCTAAGAATATCAGTTGCTGTGGCCAAAGCTTTGCTGTTATTTCTCATGGTCATTTTGTGAAGTCCAAAAGGAATTCATATACTATCCCCAGGAGTTCAGCACCCAGTGTTCCTGGTCCGGATCACACCCCTGTCCTTGATTCTGTTCTATTACAGGTTGATATGACCAGATACTGTAAAGATTTAATGCTGTAAACCAAATTTATGACTAATAGCTATAGATGGCTTTTCTAATAAATAAACTACAAGAACCTCTGCATGAGCTTCTGGAGTCCTTGTTTACTGGAAACAATAGCGATATAAGACTGGTTTTGAAACCTCACTGGAAAGGATTTAGATTTTAATTATACTTGAATACTAACAAAGCATTTAAGTAATAAGGCATAGATCCCCAGATCCACATTTCCAAACTCCCAATACATCATATTACCATAATCTGCACACATTTACACTTGGAGATCTAAAGCAGGATTCTCTGGAAGTAGACAACATTATAAAGGAGATACTTTTTTTTCTTTTTTTTCCCCAAGAAACTCAAAGAACAAACTTCCAGAACGAAGTGATGTCCACCCAAGATTCCCAAAGACCCACAAATGCCATAAGTCACCAAATGTCTCATGCTTCTTGCCTTTCTTCTTTCTCTCTATCTATTCTCTTACTCTGCTAAGCTATTAATGGATTAGAGTGGGTAGTTTGAGACAACTGACTCAGGAGTTGAGGTAGGTTTGGTTTTCTTGTCGATATGGTTACCTTCTTCACACCAGAGCTTAAAGTTCCTCTAGAGTGACTTCGGAGTCTAGGAAGGACACTTTGACATTAGCCATGTCACCATTTCCCCAAGTCTGAACACTGAACCGCAGAGAGAGATAGTGTGTGTGAGGATAGTGAAATGAGCACTTCACTTCACTGAAGAATTCTGAACCAGACCAGACCCCAGGAACTCAGGCTTCAGAACAGCCTCTGCAAACCCAGACCCCAGGACCTCCCCAATGCCAAGAACCTTGTCCTTAGGATGGGGGAAGTTGATGAAGGACTTTCACAATGTTTCTACTACATCTTCAGCTTTAAGCCCAACCTGTCTGCCCATTCCCTATCGTCTCTTTCTTTCTCGTTCTTCA
Source organism: Mandrillus leucophaeus (assembly GCF_000951045.1). Classification (NCBI taxonomy): domain Eukaryota; kingdom Metazoa; phylum Chordata; class Mammalia; order Primates; family Cercopithecidae; genus Mandrillus; species Mandrillus leucophaeus. The sequence continues at coordinate 4,649,070 of NW_012102465.1, read as the reverse complement.
TTTGGAAACCATTCTTTGCATGTTACTCAGTGCCTGCTATCCTGTTCCTACGGGGAGATAGAAGTTCCTCTCTTTTTTCTCTTGGCCCTGCTTCGCTGTGTCTTAGGAAGTGGGCTTTCTTCATGATACTTCATCTTGTCTAGTATTAACAGACTTCTAATAACATTGGAATTGAATCCTGGGCCCAGGACCATTTCCTATCCCTTTCCTAGGAGGAGGTCTTTTTGTTTGTTTGTTTTGTGTTTTTCCCCCCTCCCTCAGCAGCAGTTGGTCTTCACCTGTGTCGTCCTTGTGGTGATTGTTTAATACCCTTCCTCCAGTAACTTAATGATTTTATTCACTAGGGAAGAAAGGTGTGAGCGGGACTCATTTTTAGTTTGTTATACTTTATATTATTTAAAAAATTAGTTGACAAATAATTGTATTTATAAAATATAATGTAAAATTTTGATATCTACCTCGTGGAATGATTAAAGCAAGTACATTAATATATCCATCACTTCACTTACTTGTCGTGTGCATGTGTGCATGAGTGTGTGCATGAGTGTATTGAACATTTAAAATCTACTGTTAACAATTTTGAACTGTACAATACATTACTGTTAACTATGGTCATGATGCTGTGCAATAGATCAATAAAACTTATTCTTTCTCTCTAACTGGAACTTTTTACTATTTGATCAATATATTCTCTTTCCTTGTGTTCTCTCCCCCAATCCCCTGACCCTGGTAACCAACATTCTACTCTCTGCTTCTATGAGTTTGATTTTTTTATATCCCACATATAAGCAAGATCATGCAATATTTGTTTTTCTGTGCCTGGTTTATTTCACTTAAGATGATGTCCTCCAGGTCATCCATGTTGTCACTGAGCGGGACTTTATACCTTTTTCCCTCTTAGCAACTGCTTCTCTCCTCCAAGCCTGCCCCACCTACTGAAGCTTTTTTTAGTCTCCCAATCTGTCCCCAAACATTTTCTGAGCTGCCACTGGACTTCCATCTATAAAAGATTCTGTGTGCACTTACCTTGTATCAGTGGTTGTCAAGAATATACACTTTGAAATGACCTGTCTTTGAGATCGCTGATTTCTGTTTCTGGTTGATCAAGTCTGCTCTTGAAGCTCTCTATGGAATTCTTCAGTTCAGTTCTTTATTCTTCCTCTCCAGAATTTCTGTTTGGTTCTTTTTTATGGTGTCTCTTTCTTGAACTTCTAATTTTGTTCATGTATTGTTTTCTTGATTTTTTTATTTTTTATTTTTGTGTTATCTTGTAGCTCATTGAACATCTTTAAACTGTTTATTTTTAATTCTTCATAAGGCAGTCTGTAGTGCTATAGAGTCATTTCTATAGAGTCAGTTAGTAGTGATTTATTTTATTCCTTTGGTTGTCAAGTTACCCTGATTAGTTGTGGTCTTTTTAGCCTTACATTGATGTCTGTGTTTGAAGGAGTGGGCATCCCTTCCAGTCTTTACATACTGGCTTTGGCAGGAAGAGTCAAAGAGCCCATCCGGAGATTCTGAGTGTACCAGCTAGTAGGGTCCATGGTTGGGTTTGCTGCTGGAGTTCTGAAGTAGACTGGCCTTGTGCCTGGATTAGCAAGCAGGCTGGCCCAGCACTAAGTTTTGTGAGTGCAGACCTGGAGCTTAAGTCCAAGGGGGCTGGCCCAGGTGTTGGGATCCACTGGGGCAGGCCTAGTGACTTGGTCTGGGCAGGCATGCCTGGAGCTGGGTTTATGGAACCTGAATCTAGGCAGGCCTAGAGTCTGGTTCCACAGTGGGTAGCCTGAAGTCTGGGTTCTTGGGTGCTAACTCATCTCCGGGACAGGCCTTGAGCCTGAGTCAGCTGGGACCAGCCTGTTACTGGGATGCACCTGGTGCTTGGGTATGAAGGGATGGGCCTACACCTGGGCCAGGTAGTATCAGGCTACTTGGCTGCAGAGTCCCCTGAGGTAGGCCCAGTTTCTGGGTCAGTCGGTGGGGGGTACTTGGAGCCTGGGTTCTTAGGGGCCAGCCCAGCACTGGGGTCTATTGGAACAGGCCTGAATTCTAGGTCTATTAGAGTCTAGGGCCACAGGAGCCAGCCTAGAGCCTGGGGCTGTATGGGCTGTCCTGGCTCTGGGGTGGTCCTGCAGCCTGGCTTTACAGAGACCAGTCTAGCACTGGAGTCTACTTGGGTGGGCATACTGCCTGGATCTCCTGGGGGAAGCCTGAAGCCTGGATCTGAGGTTGTCAACCTGACATGAGGGAAGGTCTGGGATCTGGATTTGCAGGGGCTATTCTGGAGCCTGTGTTCTTGGGGGCTGGCTGGTGGGCACAGGCCTGGTTCTGGGGTCTTCAGTGAAGTCAGGTGCTCATTTAGTTTGCCTTCTCCCATTAGAAGGTATCTCTCTCTGGGGTGCACTGCTCAGGCTTGAGGGAATGGTGACATGGGTTTGTCAAAGCATTCTTCCTATACTCTTCAATGCATCTTTTGTTATTTCTGTGCTAGGCCCAGATACTCTAATCTGTCATATCGGTTCCTTAGCATTTGTGAAAATGTTTTCATAAATAGATTGTTGTTCAAATTGATGGTTTTATGCAAGAACGAGTGCTGGAAATTCTTATTTTGCCATCAGGCTGATGTCATGCTTTAAAAATTACATTTCTAAACCTAATTTTATATATATATATATAAAATATATATATATACTTATAATATAATGAATCCCAGCACTTTGGGAGGCCAAGATGGGCAGATCACGAGGTCAGGAGATTGAGACCATCCTGGCGAACACAGTGAAACCCCGTCTCTACTAAAAAATACAAAAAACTAGCGGGACGAGGTGGCTGGCGCCTGTAGTCCCTGCTACTTGGGAGGCTGAGGGAGGAGAATGGCGTAAAACCCGGGAGGCAGAGCTTGCAGTGAGCTGAGATCCGGCCACTGCACCCCAGCCTGGGTGACGGAGCGAGACTCCATCTCAAAAAAAAAAAAAACAAAAAACAAAAAAGGAAGAAGATGCAATTTTGATTAGCATAATATGAAATATTCTATAGATTTACGTAAATTTTCTTTGGACTAGTGTGGGAAAAGTTTTTAAGAGTACAGCCTTAGGCAGTGTTACTGAAAAGGGCTAGGGATTAATGAGAAGAGAGAAGATATAGAAAGATGCCAGAGTAACAATTCTTGAGAAATGGAGGATAGAGAGAATTTCAAAAAGGAAATATTTTTAGTTACTTAATACGTAACAAGTTTGCCTACAGCCCATTGTAGAGGCTAAGGCAACCAGTGAAGCATATTTTATTTAATTTAAAATATAGTGCACAGACTGAACTATCTATAGTATTTGGATCTTTATGTGTGAGAATTATTGTTTGTAAACATGTTTTTATCTTCCAAATCTTTCTTGAGCTGTTTTTAATATAGTTTGAGGATCCCAAGCCTGAAAATCCAAAGTTTCAAATGATCTGAAATTCAAAACTTTTTGAGCACTGACATGACACTTAAAAAAATACTCATTGGAGCATTTCAGATTTTGGATTTTTGGATTTGGGGTGCAGAAGCAGTAGGTATTACGTAATATTTAAAAATCTGAAAAATATGAAATCTTAAATCCTTCTGATCCTAAGCATTTTGGATAAGGGATACTCAACTTACATTTAGTGAAGATGTGAGTCTAATGAATAGATAAGAGAATGACTTGTTTTTATCCCCTTCGTCAATACTAATTTTTTTTATAATAAAGTTTTGATTTATAAATTTAAATTGTTTTACATTGGCCATTTTATGTTATTTTTAAATAATGCAAATCATATTTCAGATTTGACTTAATGATTACACAGCAATCTTTAGTGAATCCTATCTTTTTCCTCTACTCTTAAATAATGCTCCTCTTTTTCCAGTCAAATGAATTCTTTTGGTATAATTTGGGGTATATCTACCTTATTAAAATTTTTATTGAATCAGGACTAAGTGTATATTAATTTTCTTCATGGGTTTATTTATTGAGTTTATAACAAAATTTCCACCCATAGTGATCTTTTCACAATTGTAGCTTTTTTATTCTTTATCATTTTCACCTAAATCATCTTTGTATGAATACTATTATAATAAATATACAATTTTTTACTGTTAGTTGTAAATTATTATTAATTTGAGCTTCTGTTTATTGTCTTTATGTTTGGTTTGCTAGTTCTCTTTTTAGCTAGCAAATAAGATTTCTCTAAGAATTTCAGAAATAATTCAATTTGTAATCTCAAAGTTTTATAAAGGTTACTTTCATAGAGTATCTTCTTTAGCAGGATATTTAGGAGAAATATGTCAAGAGTCTATACTACCAAGAATGATTATGCTTATTTGTGCAACTGGCTTCTCTTGTACCTTATTGGGGTACATTAATTTATGCATGTAACCATGTTTGCTTTTACACTGGCTGCTAAGAATTGTGGGACAATAGTTATGACCCATGTGGTTAATATACTTGACTTTTAAAGCTGTAGATTTGTAATATTTTTTGAAAAATTGATAAAAATTTGGAGATGACTCTTTCTGTTTATCAACTTTTCAAATGACTTCTCAAATTACTGATCAGAGAAAGCTCTATTTTGACTCTGATTAACTCAGTTAAAAAAACACTGAAAAGATCATTTTAATATTTGCTTAGTGCATAAATGCAAAAGTCAAAAGCAGCATACATTTGTTTTGGTTCATATATAAAACATCAGAATATTTAAAAATTCTGTGCTTCTTAAGCTTTTAATTATAAAAACAGTTATAAATCTTGAAGACTTATATTAGAATAGATTCCAGAAAGATGAGCTCAATAACTTATTTTTTATTAGTGGTTTTCAAATAACCCAGGGTTAAACTAAGAGAAAATTGATTAAAGAAATCTTGCATAATTAAGCAAGTCTTTTTAATTATCTTTCTTTGTCAGTCATATATCGCATACGCATTTTTACTTTTGAAATTATGGTCAAACCATGTTTGTCTTGTTTGCATCATCTCATTAGTGCCTAGCATAGTGCTTGGCTGTGGCTCATGTTCAATCAATAATTAATTAAGAACAAATCTTATTACACACTTCTCAGACAGAAAACTATTTTAAATCTCTTTAGATTACCAATATATTGGACCTTGGCTTGAGGGAAGAGGGGTGGTTGGCCAGATTGTTGCTGTTCTTGACCAGTTAACTCCTGTCTCAATTCTGCCTTGGACCTTTTATTTACCCAGCTAAGATTAGAAATCATTAGAGGATCACTAAGCCAATACTTGGGATTCATACTTTCAAAACATTATTGTGGGCTTTCTACTAGCAATAGCACATAGCCTGCTTTATCATAATTTTTTTTTCTGTTTGAATCAGTAGCTACATTTTGGTAATCATCTTTTTAGAGTTCTTAAAAACAATTTTTACTTCTGTGTTCTAAAAGCACTTCAAATACTACAATTCTAAATAATTTGGGATCCACTTCAACATTGTGTTAGATGTGATGAAGTCTGGACAATCAATCAATCAATCCTGGTATCTTCCAGTGACCCTATGTGACTGCTTTTTTTTTTTTTTTTTTCAAGATTAATTAATCGTTTAATTGATAATAAATGTATTTTTCTTCCTAAGACTTTTAACCTTAACATCTCTGCTGATATATATTCATGATTATGTAAGGAGTCATACTGGAGGACATATTCATGGTACCCCTGAAAACTGGATCTCTATGTTGTAAAATATCTAAAGCTTATTTCTTTTATCAGTATAATCAAACAATTTCATGTAGGTTATAAATTACTATCGCAGTGCTTACATTTTTATCTGGGAATTCAAAAGAGTTGCTCAGGCAGAAAGAGAAAACATAGGTTGTTATATTCAAAGGGCATGAAGAGTATGATTTTACTACACGATGATTCTATGATTGTTGTACTCCGAATTTTCTTATTTTCCTATTTTTCTAGTTGTATACTTTTTATGGCTTTTTACTCTTATATAAAGCCATCATAGTAAATGTAAAAAGCAAACACTGTTCTGAAAGAATTTTGTGAATAACTCATTCCAGCTTTCATGCTTTTATTTTTTCTTTGCTGCAAATGTTATAAATAACATAATTTAGTTTTTTTTTAAAGCTACAAGAAATCAGTAAATGTTTTTTAAAGAAAAAATATCACTTCTAAAATTCTGGAATTGTTTGATCTTGGGATTCTAAAGCTTTATATAAAAGATCTTTTAAAATACTTCTCAGCTAATTCTGCCAATAGACAATTTTATTTAGTGTTGGACAGTGGTCACATACAAACACACACAGAGAATTTTACGCCTTAATGGCAAGTTCCCAATTCCCACCATTGCCCCTGGCCCTGTACTTTCTTAAATACTCATTTATGTTAGCTGTTCTGCCACGTCTAAATTTAAGCATAGACCTTTGTTCTAAATTAAAACAGAATATAAATATTTAAATTAGTATATACATGAGCAAGGATACTTTCAGTGAATCTTCAAGTGAACTTTAATGTAAAGGTGGCCTAATACTCCTGATGAGTTATTTTTTCTAAATTTATTATTATAAATATAGAAGTATATTGAATACATGTCTTTCTTAGCCCTCTCCCTGCCAAAAGGAAAACAAAAATAAATCAACAAATCCATAAACAAACCATTTTGGAGTCCCAATTTCCTTACTCAATTTTTTCTACTATTTAAGAGAAGTGATTTACTTTTTAAAATGTTGTGTCAAGGAAATAAACTAAACATTTAATCAAAACAAACAACAAAATTCCAACAGCAGAACCCACAAAAAATTCTACAATTACTAAACCTGAAAAATTAGGAGGAATGGTAAATACTATTTTTTAAATCTGCCAACAAAATAGAAAATTTGTGATAGGCACATACAGAGAATATGTAATTAAAAAAAAAAAAAAAAACAGTCAGGGTGTGGTGGCTCACACCTGTAATCCTAGAACTTTAGGAGGCCGAGGCAGGTGGATTGCCTGAGCTCAGAAGTTCGAGACTAGCCTGGGCAACACAGTGAAACCCCATCTCTACTAAAATACAAAAAAATTAGTCGGACATGGTGGCATGCACCTATAATCCCAACTACTCGGGAGGCTGAGGCAGAAGAATCGCTTGAACCCAGGAGGCAGAGGTTGCAGTGAGCCAAGATCGTGTCACTGCACTCCAGCATGGGTGACAGAGTGAGACTTTGTCTCAAAAACAACAACAACCACAACAACAAACGTCCCTCTTTTGCTGAGTATGGTAATATAGAAATTCATGGGGAAAATGTCTTTTATTGTGAAAATTAAGTGTTCAGTGACATAACCAAGTATTATACAACACAATTATGTAGGATTCTAAACTCAACTACAAATTTGTTTTTTCACATCAAAAAAATATCTCCAGATGGCAGTAGTACAGAAGATTTCCATATGGGTATTGTGCATTATTTAAATCTGATTTTTATTCTGCTCACTGGAGCTGTAGATGGTGGTATAATTAAATTTTAACAGGGACCTCCAGCTACCTGTTAGCCTCAATCCAAACCTGAAAACTCTGTACCACACGGTGGAGTCTAATTTCTATAATCTCAATTTCATTTGTTTCTAGGTGCATAACCTCTTTGAATATCCTCTTTTAAATATACCTATGCTGTTTGTATAAATGTAGCCAAGACAAATTAAGGTAATTTCATATTATGAAGATTATAATACTAGACTCAGACCAAAGAAAAAATTGTAAGGATTTTGATGGCAGGTTCATGTTTCATACCTGTTGGTAATCCCCCACACACATAATTTTTGATCAATTAATTTATTTGAGGAAAAGTCATAGAGTGATTCTCAAAAAAGAAATTGAATGAACCATGCTTTTCTTTTTATATATTTTTGTGATTCCATGAAGAATCACATTCATGAGATGGTGTGTATTTGTTAGAGATGACTTCTTTTTCCGTAAGTCATTAATTATGTCACAACCAAGCTAGCTGCCCAGGTGAAAAAATGGGATACAATTTTGGTCTCTTTCTTCCAATTTCAAACAAGTCAAATCTCCATTACGAAGTCATTCACAAATCTAACCCATGTACTCTATCCTCACTGTCATTATATGTGCCTGGGACCTATTTCTTCCTGGAATTGTTGAGCCATGCTTTTTATTTTTTCCCCCATCTATGCTCTACATTGCCATGAAAGTGACAATGTAAAAACACATGTGACTATGTAACTATCTGCTGAAAAACCATTGAGGGCTATCTACTTGTTTCATACAGTATGTAGTCTAAGGCTCTTAGAATGGTATAAAAGGCCCTGGGCTATTTTGGCATTACTTACTTCTCAGTCTTATTGCCTGCCAGATGTCTTCTTATGTCCAAATTATTCTGTCTGCCTGAAATGCCCTCCTTTAATTTCTTTATTTGACATGCTTCTCTCTATCCTTCAAAACTCAACTCCAGGTCACCTCTTTTGAAATCTTTCCTTGACAGTCTTATTCTGAAATATGTGTGTCTCTCCTTTATTCCAATTACATATTTTGCTATCTTTCCAGGAAGAACCGACTTAAAATTCTCTATTAAACTCTCGAGCACTATTAAAGGAAGATCTTTATGTCTGTATTTGTCCTGTTAACCTGCATAATGCCTGCATTGTAGGAGGTGATTAAAAGTAAGTAAATGAATTTATTTTCTATTCATGGTATGTGTGATAGTTAATTTGGGTTTCAACATGACTGTGTTAAAATATATAAATATAGCTGGTAAAGCATTATTTCTAGGTGTATCTGTGAGGGAGTTTGTGAAAGATATTGGACTTTGAGTCAGTGCACTGAATAAGAAAGATCCACCTCCAGTGTGGGCAGGGACCACCCAATTAGCTGAAGATTGGGTAGAACTAAAGTGCAGAGGAAAGGTACATTGCATTCTCTTTTCTGGAACAGGGAGACATTACCCTTGGACATCAAAAATCTAGGTTCTTTAGTCTTTGGGCTCTGGGACTTGCACCAAGATCTCCCCCATCTCCAAATCTCCACTTCCACCTAGGTTCTCAGGCCTTTGGCCTTGGACTGAGAGTTCTACCATTGGGTCTCCCCCACTGAAGGTTCTTAAGCCTTCTGACTTGGACTGAGTCACGCTACTAGCTTCCCTGGATCTCTAGCTTCCCAAAGACCCACTGTGAGATTTCTTAGCCTCCATAATCACATGAGTGAATTCCTCTAACAAGTCCTCTAATAAATCCCTTCTAATGTCTCTTTCTTTCTCTCTCTCTTTCTCTTTCTCTCACAAATATATATATATATATATTTGTGTGTGTATGTATATATATATATTTGTGTGTGTGTATATATACACATTTGTGTGTATATATGTGTGTAAAATATATTTTATGTGTAAAATATATATGTGTGTAAATATATATATATATTTGTGTATATATAAGATATATATTTCCTATCGGTTTTGTCGCTGGAGAATCCTAATACAGTGCATAATGCCTTAGTGGCACAGACATAATTAGGAAAGGGAGACAATTACATAATCAAATATAAACCAATATGATTTTTGTAACATAAGTTTTTCTCCTTATTTTTGAATAAAAAATTGAACCTTAGTACACAGCATAACATAATACAACTGTGAATCTCAATTTCAAGAGTGCAAAACTGCCCTGAATTTCCAGTAGTTCTTCTGTAAAGGTAATTTTTTAAAAAAGTATTTATTGTATAGGCTTATCTAAAGTATTAAATATATAATATACATGAAGATGACTATCTAGCATATAGCATATAGTACAGCTATATTGTCTGTGTTCAAAAACTTGGACAAGTGAGTGTGATTCTCCATATTTGAATTTCAGCTGAGCTTGATTAATCTCTAATTTTGTAACCTTTGGGAGGTTAATCTCAGTATTCAAATTAGAAAACAATGAGGTTATTATGAATATTAAATAAAATTTTCTATTTGAAGTGTCTGGCACATTGCAAGCATTCAATAAACATTAACTAGTGTCAATATTATTAGAGTAGGTACTTAATAAATGATTATTTCCTGAGTTTTTCTTCCCACTCACGCCTCAGTATGACTATGAAAAGTTTTTAGGTAGGTGTTCTGACAGCAGCTACTATGGGAGATCATTAAGAATTTTAGTGTTAGGAATTTTAGCATAGAAAAACAATTAGAAGAACATTTTCAGATATTAAAGAGTGATAAAAATTGTTCATGTTTCAAGTAATTTTTTTTCTTCTCATTGGTTACTATATTCTAAAAAGCATAGTTTTGATAACTAATGTTTTCAAAGATTGGACAGGAGCATTCAGTTGAAATTGAGGACACCCTGGGATTTATTTATGAGCACTAGTGTCCTTCAGGTATTGATAATGATGTCTCATTACTTCAAACCTCCTGTCACTGTGATCTTAATCCTTCACAAATCTCCTCTATTAATAATAAGGAAAATTGTATTTTTCATCTCAAGATGCAGTAATTGCTGAAGTCATCTGTTCTCTTTCTATTTTCTAATTGTGTGACTATCTTAGCCAAGTTTTAATATACATTACTTTTTATTTTGAACGATAAAGAATGGGTTTTTATTGTGAGATATAAACAGTGACACACCACATTAAACATTAAAGTATGGAAACTGAAAATGCCTGCAATAAACTGTTGCTGTCATAGCACCATTGTACTTGTTTTAACTTATTTTCTGTGTTAACTTAAGATTGAATAACCCGTTGAGACTTTCTACTTATTCTAAAATAATTACAATTTCAGGACAATTTTAATGAGGTTTTTTTTAAAAAAATCTTTAAGATTATCTGCTTTTATTTCTGGAAGATGCAAGCATATAACCAGTTGTGCCTTATCTGAGTAGTAGATGAAACTTGATAAGTTTATTTCAATCATGAGTAAATTAACAAAGTAGTAATAACTCTATTTACAAAGAAGTAAATATTTTATTTGAAATACTGGCAAAAAATTTCAAAATTCTAAAATCAGAAGTTTTACCTTACCACTAACAAACTTCTGAATGCATCCTTCTCTGGCTTTTGCACTATGCACTATCC
>NW_012102465.1:4629963-4637165 GCF_000951045.1 Mandrillus leucophaeus | reverse complement strand
TATACTGTTCTCATGGTAGTGAATAAGTCTCACGAGATCTGACAGTTTTATCAGGGGGTTCTCCTTTTGCACCTTCCTTACTTTCTTTTGCTGCTGCCATGTTAGAAGTACCTTTTGCCTCCTGCCATGATTCTGAGGCCTCCCCAGACATGTGGAACTGTAAGTCCAATTAAACCTCTTTTTCTTCCCAGTCTCGGCTATGTCTTTATTAGCAGCATGAAAATGGATTCATACACATTCCAACTTTAAACTAATGGTATGGTTTTAGCATTATTTATCTACTCCTAACTCTCCTATGATCTAGTTCCAAAATCTGTCACTTAGTCTCCTTAGTGACTCTAAGCTGCACAAAGGAAAGGGCATATCTGTTCTTTATATGTTTAGAATGTTTCTGTTTTAGGGCTGCACCCTTCACTCCAAAAATGATATAACTTGGATTTAGAACCAGTTAAATCTTTTCTCTTTCAAACAATTTTAAAATGGGATCTATCAACCTTGGATTACATATTTGCAACAAAAATGTACCATTTCAAATATGCACTGTAGAAAGATGCTTGGCCTATCATTCAGTGTTCTGACCTTAACCCGTGTTTTAATTTTGTTTCACACAGTAACTTTTTTAGAATATAAGGAAACAAGGGTGTTTTTTGTTTTTGTTTTTGTTTTTGTTTTAATTCTCTAAGAATTTTCTCATTTGCAATTTATATGTCTTTGTCCTTTCTCTGAGCAGGCTTCCTACTTTATTTCTTTAATTGAAATCCGATAGATCTATCCTTTCTTCTCTCAAATCCTATCTTTTTTCTTAAGTCTTGCTCATTTTCCCTGCCACCTAAGGTCTCTATGTGAAGCTCCATAGCAGTCAGGACCTATCTTATAGAACATAGAATAAAATCTCATTGAAGGCAAAGATCTCATTTAATTATCCAGTGCTAGCACTCTGCTTACTATATAACAAGCTGGAAAAGTGCTTGTTAAAATGAAATAAAAAGCTGTTAAAGTCAATGCTTGATTTCAGTTATGGGCTATTTTACTATCATTTGCAAGCTATTAGTTCTGTATTTCATGTTTATAGTCAATCTCATGCTAATAGAAGAGAGACAAATATTACAAATAGGGTAATTGCTCTACACATACATAACAAGTATTTTAGGTTCTTGGAAAAGCACAGTGAAATATATGGGACACTTTTTTTTTGTATTTTTAAGATTACTATGCCTTGGATAATCAACTGCCACAGGTGTTTCCTTTTCCTATGTGGATTAAATTAAATACATTAAAAATAGTAATTTTCCTTGTGCTATGTTATTTATTTAGAGTTAAATAAGTATAAAAAACAGTTATGATAATAGAATTACACTTAGTGGATTTCCCTAACCTGGGTTGCAAATGTCACAACAATTAACAAAATTGTCAAATTTAGTGATTTTTAATGTAAAATGCAACTAATCATCTTCCAACCAGGTTGTTCATGATTATAGATGTGCCAGTCACAAAGGTGCTCTGCTCAGATATCTCATCAAGAAAACATTTGTCAATTAGCTTCAAGGAGTGTAGTTAGCTGATAATCTTCAGCTATTAATGACATCGGGGGCAACCAAATAAGGCCCTGCTTTGCCTCCTGCCTGATTGCTTTCAACAAGGCCAAGAAAACTAGCATTCCCAAATCTCTAAAAAGGTACAACACATAGCCATACTTGCAGTTTCTTAGCTGAGGCCTTGCTCTTCCCTGACAACTCGAAGTAATAATTGAGTACATCAGGAGTACTGGGACCTGAATATTGCTGTCTACCACACAGCTTTTTTGCCACTTAGTCTTTGCCTTAATGTAAGCCTGTCCAACCCGGGGTGCACAGGCCACATGTGGCCCAGGGTGGCTTTGAATGCGGCCCAACGCAAATTCATAAACTTTCTTAAAACATTATAAGAATATTTTTGCAACATTTTTTAGCTTCTCAGCTATCATTACTGTTAGTGTATTTTATGTGTGACTGAAGAGAACTTTTCTTCCAGTATGGCCCAGGGAAGCCAAAGGATTGGATACCCCTGCCTTAAAGCTTTCCACTGGGTTGGCGAAGACACATGTGTATCACAATCTTATCCTACCAAATCCTGCTTAATCCTTCCTTCATTTTTATAGGCATAACCCTACAATAGACCTCTTACATTCAAAATTTTGTATCTGTATCTCCTTTTTTGGAGACTTTAACAAAATATTGTCACAAGTGGGGTTTGGGGAGTACATTACTCTTTGCTTTACTGACAACAAGAACATCACAGGGGTTTTGTGAGATGTGGATAATCCTTAACACAATGTGGTGAGTCAGTTGCTATAATTCTCATTGATAGTGACTTAGTGACTTGAGGAATGCTTCAGTGGAGGTTAATAACCTTGTCCTTGTGGTGAATTAAAAGTTTGAAAAATGTAGGGGGAATTATGTATGCCAGAACAATGGAATTAACTGGTTGTTATTAAGTAGCATTGATGCTTGATGGAGGAATAATAAAAAGTTCAGGGAGATTTTTTAAAAAGCAAAAAACTAACAGTAACGACTTAAGAACCTGTTTGGTAGTTCATAAAGTTGCCCTTACTGATTATGGTAGGAAGGCATATGAAGGTTACTTAAGTCAAGCTCAGGATTCAATAATTAAGACAATTCAACTTAACTCAACTGAAGCAAGTTGGTTATACCAGTATTGTTTGGAAAAACTGGAACCCCTCAAACACAGGATGGAGACATAAAGATACATGCCCTAGGGATTTTGACTTCCAGACTCTTCTGATTCTCAAAAACTGAAGAGAGGTGGCCTCCCTATTAAAAGATAGGACTCTCCAGAGCCTAAGCCAACATCATTCTCTAGGAGACACCCGAGAGGCTTCTCCCATCAAGTCCATAGGAAACCCCATTAACCTCACCTTGTCTCTTGGCTGCCAGAAGTATAACTATGATTCAGTGCCAGCAAAACTCAACCAGGAATATCCAGTCCTGATAAAGTAGGAAAATACTGCACCCTGGAAGATCTACAAGAATTAGCTCACATTAATGGAAGTCAGGGGACTACATGTGGTACTAAATGTTGAAGATGTTTGATCAAGAGAGCTGGAATACAGGATTAGATAAGGAGAATATTTACATGACCTCACACACTTGAGACACAGAATTTAATATCCGATAAGTATCCTAGAGCACTATGCAAATTCTTCATGAGAGTAGCTTCCAGAAACCTGGAGAAAGTGTGACCTATGCTGAATGAGGTTGAAATGCCAGTAATGCAACCACAAATGGCAAAGGAAGGAATTGAAGGCTCAGGGAGTTGCTGAAATGGATACATTTTTTGAGGCTAGAAGACTCACCAAAAGATGATGTAGCATAGGATGATAACAAGTAACACTGTTCACCAAAACTATTAGACATGTGTTGATGAGAGGAGCACTAAAGAGTTCTAAGGTTGCTCTCCTCTGCAAGCCAGAACTGATGGTAGAAAAGGCTGTCAATGAATTTGGATAATTGATAGCAGTGTGAGTTATGACCCCAAAGCCATAGGGGGTCAGGTTATAACACATAATTACCAGAAAGGCTTTTAGTGCTCTTCAAGTCAAAGTGGCAGCCAAAGGGAAATGACCTGAAGAGCTTCAACAGTACCATTATCTTGGGGCTTACAGAGACTTCATCCAAAGGCATAGGATTCCATAAAATAGCATCAAGATAGGGACTGGTTTTAAAACAGTGGAAGCATGGGAGCAGGCCTATGACCAGAGAATTCACTGGTTTTCTCATATATTTTACCATCCAGAAAAAAGTGTCCTAAGAGAGCATTGGAATGGCCTGCTGCAGGTGCAGCTGAAGTGCCTTCTTAAAGGCCATATCCTCCAAGATAACATTACACATGGAATCAGAGAACTCTGTATGATCCTGTGTACCTGGTAGGAAGAATGCATGGGTCTGAGACCAAGGAATAGAAGAACAAGTGCTTCGCTTACTAATTATTCTTCTTGATAACTGAGGGACTTATGCTTCCTATCCTTATAACTCTGAGATCTGCAGGATTAGCCTCCAGTCCCAAAATGGAGCCTTTCAAGTGACATACAAGCGATCTATTGAGTTATAAGCTATGGCTGCCATCTAAGTAGTTTTGTCTTCTTATGTTCAGGATTCTACAGGCAAGAGGGAGAGTCACAATCTAATACAGAATAATTTAACCTGATTAGCAGAAGGAGGTGGGACTGTCATTAAACAACTGGGAGAAGAAAGGCTTTATGTGAAACTCAGATCATCCCCTTGGGAACTAACCCGCTCCTATATTAATGACATTATTCTATTTCCTTCCTGTCTCAGTTCATTTTCTCTTCCCAAAACATAATACCTTGGAATGAGTAATTTTTAAAGAAAATACATTTCTTTCTCATAGTTCTGGATGCTGAGAAGTCTAAGATAATGGTGCTGGCATCTGGTGAGAGTCTTCCTGCAATGGCATATCATGCAAATAGGCAGAAGGGCAAAAAAGCACTTGTGACAGAGAGCTCACTTTTATAAGTAAATCACTCCTCCAGTAACTAACCCACTCCCATTATAATGGCATTAATCTATTCATAAATTTGGAGTTCCCATGACTTCACACTTGTTAAAGGCACCACTTTTTAATCCTGTTATATTGGCAATTAGGTTTCTAACACATGCACTCTTGTGGGACATATTTAAACCACAGTGTTACATCCCTATCATCCAAAATTTGTGTCCTTCTCACATGCAAAATGTAGTAATTCCATCCCAAATAGTCTCAAAGGTCTTAAATTACTCCAGCATCAACTTAAAAGTCCCAGTCTCATCTAAATTAGATAGAGGTGAGACTCAAGGCATGATTCACCCTGAGGCACATTCCTTCAGCTGTGAGCCTGTGAAATCACAACAAATTATCTACTTCCATATGCAATGGTAGAACAAGCATAGAATAGACATTCTCATTCCAAAAGGGAGAAATAGGCAAGAAAAGAAGGGTAACTGGCTCTAAGTTTTAAAGCTACAGAATAATCTCCTTTGACTCCATATCTTGCATCCTAGACACACTGGGGTGAGAGTTGGGTCACCAAGGCTTTAGGCAGCCTCATTCTTAGGCTTTGCTGGGCTCGGCCCACACAACAGCTCTAATGGGCTGGATGTTTTAGGGGTTCAGTTAGGATGGTGGAAGAAATAAACACAAACCTTCTTGGAAGGCCAGAAGGTTTTTGCAAAAGCCTAAGGATAGAGTTATGGCTGAAGGCAGCCTAATCCACTTTGAGCTATAGAAAGGGTAATTTGACATAGGAATGTAGAGGAGTGTATCTAAATAGCTTGTTTACTCATGTCGTCCTAAGACTACCCTTTGACCACCTGTGGGTGCATGATTGCTCTCTACTTGGGGAGTCAGCAATGGTAATTACCTTCTAGTGGTGTTTACTTGAGACCTTTGTCATTTAACGTGTTCTGAATAAATGCCAGCATGGCCAGCAAGTCGAGGTCATGGCTGCTGACTCTTTATAGCACTTTCCTTGGTATTTGTGAACACCTCGGACCCCTAGCTGCTCTTTCACTAAATATTGGTGTCTGGGTATGTTATTCATCTGTTGGGCAAACTGAGGTCTGCAGGACAGACCCCCACAGGATGTCTCATGTATGCAGCCTTCCAAGGCTGTAGTTGCACCGTGATAGTTCTACAGTTCTGGGGACTTTGGGGTGGCTCTACTTTCATGGCCCCTCTAGGCATTGCCCTACTGGGCACTCTCTGTATCAGCTCCAGGTCTATATTCCTGCTCAACATTTCCCTAGTAGGGGCTCTCTGTGGTGGCTCTATTTCTGTGGCTGTTTTCTGCCTGGGCTTTCATTCAGTCTGCAAATTATTTGAAATCTGGATCGAGAAAGCCATACCCCCTCATTTCTTGCATTCTGTGTGCCTTCAGAATTAGTACCATGTAAATGTTGCCAAAATCTATGGCTTGTATCTCCTAGAGTGGAAGACTGAGTCACAGCTGAGGGTACTTGAGCCATAGCTGGGGCAGTCACGGGATGCTACACCAGAGTTCTGAGGCAACTCTTAGCAGTGAGCCCGTAGAGGGTACCCTAGACCCATCTCCCAAAACCATTCTGCTTTTTTAGAGCTCTTGGCCTGTGATTGAAGGGGCAGCCCTGAAGATCTTGGAAATGCCTTCAGGATCTTTCCACAGGACACACTGTGCTGATAAATAGCATCCAGCTCCCTTATTTCTACACTAATCTTTTCAGCAAATAATTTCTCAGACACATCCTTAGTATTCTCTTCCTGTGATTCTCTCCCAAGCATGGTTTTCTACTCTTTATGATAATTAGGCTGTGAATTTTCTAATTTTTCCCCCATTTCTCTTTTAATCGCATAGTACGTCTTTAAGTCATTCCTTTGCTCTTTCACCTCACCGTACGTCCTTACAAGTAACCACACAGCAACCTGAACACATTGCTGCTTAAAAAACATTTCTTCTACCAGATATTTTACTTTGTCACTCTTAAATTCTACCTTCTATAAAGCCCTCAGGCATGGACACAATTCATCGAAGCTCTTCACTGCTGTATAACAGGAATGATACTCACCACAGTTTTTAATACCTTGTTCTGCATTCTGTCTTAGATCCCAACAGAATGGTCAGTACTGCCCATATTTCTATGTTCATAGAAGTCAATCATTCTCATCATGACCACTTGAGTAATGTCTAAGAAGATTCAGACCCTACGGCTCTCCTCTTCTTCTGAGCATTCACCAGAATCTCTCTAAATGTTCTGTTCACTGCAATACAGGCTATTTCTGGCGTATTCCTCCAAAGTATTCTAGTGTCTACCCATTACCCAATTCCAAAACTGTTTTCACGTTTTCAGGTATTTGTTATAACAACAGTCCTACTTTTGAAGGCCAATTTCCTGATTAAGCCCATTTTCTTCTGCTAGACAGAGTAATACTGACTGGATGATTTATATAGACAATAAATGTATTTCTCATAGTTCTAGAGGCTGGTACATCTAAGAACATGGTGCTGACATCTGGTGAGGGCCTTCCTACTGTGTCATCACATGGCTGATAGGAAAAACACAAGGGAGTGTGCGTGTGGGGAAAAAAAAAAGAAAGAAAAGAAAAACTCACTTTAAAAATAAAGCCACTCTGGGCCAGGCATGGTGGCTCACGCCTGTAATCCCAACACTTTA
>NW_012102465.1:4623072-4629370 GCF_000951045.1 Mandrillus leucophaeus | reverse complement strand
CACTACCAGGTAAGTCACTGAGACCAGTGGAGGTGATAGCTAAGAACATAGGGAACTAAGAATTTTTAATGGAGAACAGAGGTAATGAGTACCAGTCACATCCTAAGACTCACTGTAGTGGTGACTGTTGTAATTTATCTCACTATCCATTCTCTTTTAAGTTTTTCCTCAAAGTCCTCTATTGGTACTTTGGAGAGACTGCTGTCAAAATATATGCAAAAGTGGGTCTGTGTGGTGCAAGAGATGGACTTTGCCACACATGCAGGTTTGCTGCCAAGGTCTTCAGTAATGAAAGAAATCACCAATGAGCTGCACAGATTAGCCAAATACTGAGCTCATTGGAATTACTAAGGCCTGGACATTTCTGCCTAATCCAGGACTCCTATAATCATCAGTCTTTGCTTTGGAGTTTCCCATTGTGTAGCTGAGAATATGTCATATGTGCATTATAATCTAAGGCTTCACATGCTTAATCCTGCTTCTTCCCCCTTTTCCTTCCCTTTCCCAGGGGTCAGCTCTGCCACATATTCTGAAGACTTTCCCTGCCCTATCCTCATAAAATTCTTGCACTCGTAACCCCATCTCAGTGTCTGCTTTCCAGAACACCCGATAAACACAGTAGTTAACTTAATCACGGTCTAAATGAATCTTAATTTCATAAATTCACAGGACCCATAGGAAACGAGTTTCATATCTAATCCTCACTTAGTATCTGGAAGTAATGTAGATTTATCTATCCACCTTCACAGAATCTCATCAAAGCAGATTTAACACTTTCTTAATTCTGATAAACTTTATATCTCTGTAGTCTTGAACTGACAAGACTAAAATTCTCTTCTTTAGTCAGTATTCCATAAAAACAAGTAGCTTTTCCTCCTGAAAGAACATGTAATTTATTCCAACAAATTATTCAGTAAGATTTTGAACTGTAACTCTTAACCACCATTCATAACTAGTATTAATAACTGCAGAACAATGTAGATGAAAAGCAGGAGTAGGCGTTTTGAAGATCTGTGAATATAATTTCTATGAGAAGTGCTTTAAAAACTAGCTGAAGGAGTTTTCTTATTCTAGGTAGTAAAATTGGGTGATTTTTCTACCTAATCCTTCTTTTGTATTGCTTTATTTTATTAATTTAGGAAAGATTCACCATATCTGTTGAACTCAAGAAAAAAAAATACCTCCGTAAACTTTTTAGTCAGTTAATGTGTGATCCCAAGAGTCACAGTTAGCCACTACCACTCCCCACTATACACACAGCCTTAAAACTGTAAAATAAAATATATGTCTCCTTTTAAGATAAATGAAAAGTAAAAATTGGAGGGGTAGAAAGTAACAACAGTGGGAAATATGCTGTAGTTTGCTATTTAAAAACCGGTCGTGTGAAAAAAGCTCATATGAAAAAATTTCTGGGTTATTATAATTAATAGGTTATAGACTGAGAATAACCTCCTCTTCAAAAAAATATTAAGAATATATATTTGCATGGCAATTTTCCTAAAATAGAATATTGGCTCTTTGTCAGATTATTATCATTTATAAAGAGGAATACAATATATATTCAAAATACAGCGTATGTGTAGGGGAGGGATTACATTACTCACACTTGAATGCAGTGTAGGCACTGAGCAGTATCAGCTTTTTCCTGGATCACAGTGGAATAGAATTAACTACTATATTAAGCACTGTTTGTTTTGCCCACAAACAGATTTGAATTGAGGGGTTTGGAGGAGAACACCATAATTATAGACAAAAGAAAAAGAGAAAATAAATTAAAAAATCAAATTCACTGACTGAAAGGAAAACAGAGACCACAGATATGTATGTTAATGCAAATATAGAGACACCAATGTTATTCAACATGACATTGGAATATCAGTAAGAGCACTATATTGAGTCTCTTCTAGACATATGAATTAAAAAGGAAAATTAAGAATAACTGCAGGAAATGCAAAGTCAGATCCCTTTGTCCTGACATAACTGCCTTCAACTTAATTATATCTTTAGTATGTATTTTGTTGTTTAGCCTCAGTGCTTATTTTTTTAATTTCTCTCTTCCCCACATTTCAAACACATTTCCTATTGCTTCATTAGGTACTATATATCTTTAGTTTTTCACATACTTTTAGGCAAGCTCTTTCTCTGTCAGTGGGTCCTTCACAATACATACTTATTTGTGAAGTTTGGTTGTTTGATTGGTTATTGGTTATTATGTAGGAAACTATCACAAATTATATAAGAATTAGACTAAATTCTGGTAACTTACTGTCCTTATTTAATATAAAATGGAATCGATCCAACAGTTGATTACTACTATTCCAAAAAATGTATATTACATAAACTAGATGTTTTTTCAAGGGCAGATTCAATTTTCTCATTTTTATAAATTCTGCTTACAGTTGATAATAACCAAAGGTAACTAACAAAGATGCAACAGCAATGATTTCCCTCAAATTCCTTCCATACTATGATTCATCACAGCCTTCTTCCCAGGGCTGTTGTAGGAATCCTATGATTTCATGAATAAATACAGTGAAGAACTCTATGAAAACATTAATGATCAACCAGATCTACTCCCCAACTACTATTTTGTCTGATAGTAAAAATAGTACATATTCCTTGGGGAAAATTCTACCAGAAAACAAAAATAGTAATAAGTAAGATTAAAAACAAACAACAAAACAATAAAACTGTATAATTATAGTATCTAAGGGAAAACCACTGTTAGCCCTGAGGTGGCCTCCACTGACAGTAGGGAGTGGAGGACTCATTGCTGCAGGGTGGTGGTGGAAGCCCTGTCTCTGCACTAGACCTTCTCTGACAATACCCCAGTAGGAAGAAGCAGAGGTGCTTCATTACTGTCTGGTGGGGTGGAAGTCCAAGCTTCCTGTATGGTCTTCACTGACTTCACTGGGAAGGGGAATGAGGCTTGTTATAGCCTAGCAAGGATTCAAGTTCTGGCTTTCTGAACTTAAACTTCTTTATCCCTACATTGGCAGGGCCCTAGGGTTTCTTGTTATAGTCCAGCAAGTGTGGAATTCTTAATTCCCCACTCAACCTTGGATAGCATAGTTAGGAGTGGAGAAGGGTTTTTCTGTCGTATTTGGCTAAAGTGGTTATTTTCTAAAAGTTTTTCTTTTCTAGTCCTTTGTCTAGAGAGAACAGGTTTTTGTTGGGGACTTTTTGGTTCTGATTTTGTCCCTTGGTGCTGCTAGGTTCCTGGTATCTTCAGCAACAAGTCTGAGATAAATTAGGCAAAATTAAAACCCAAAGAAAGCACCACATTTATTTCTACATTAGTCAACGGGTATAACTGCATAAGTATAACTCAACTCAGGTCTGGCTGCTCAGTGCTTGCAGAGCCCAATAACAAAAGCAATACGGTGGAAAGAAAGTGACTTTATTTACCAAAACTAGCAATAGGAAAATGGCAGGATTCACATCCAAAGTAACCACTTTGAATTTCTGCGGAGAAGGCAAGGGTTTAAAAAGGGAAACTTGATATAGGAGGCATGTAGGAGTTGTGCTGAGTAGAAGGTCTGTGTATCTTGTTTGGTGGCTATCTTGAGTCACAGACCATCTGGAGCGCAGACTGGCATCATCTCAACAATGGCAAGGTGGTTGCCAAGCCACCTTGGGGTCATCTCTGGAATTTTGCAGCTGGGTCTCCAGGTTTGCCCTGTCTGTCTCAAGATTGGCCCTTGGAACTTCTAGCTAAGCACATAATTAGATACTAGCATATAATTTGATAAATATGGGAGTATCCTGTGGGAAAGGGTAGGTGGGGGGTCTATTTTAAGATTATAGGAAAAGGCTTCTGCAGTTTGCTTCAGGTTATGTCTCAAAACTAAGGAGAAAATAGAAAGGCGAAAAAGTTAAAATGCATTTTGAAGTTAAGCTGCTCAGTTACTTAAGGAGGAACTTAAAATGCACATTGAAGAAAATATTGTTAGTTAGTTATACTTAGATTTGTGATCTAAAATATATTTTCTTTTTGTTAAGATTCATTTAATGCTAAATTTAAATATTAAAGTGTATTAAAGACTCATGTTAATTAACTCCTCTTGTCGGCTACTGCCCTTTTATCTGTGAAACTTTATCCTGTTGTATTTTGAGAAAATTTACCATTCATAATTGATCTTATGAGTGATTTGAGGCAGATGTATCCATTTAGACTAGAAACATGATGTACTAAATCTGTTAAAAATAGGTAGATGATCAATATAATCCATAAGTAAATATGTTTACAGTGTTTTCTTTACTAGTGACTCATTATATGTGGTACCAGAAAATGGTGTTAAATGAGTGTACCAAATAGTTTCATATATAATGTAATATTTCACTCATGTAAAATCAGCTGAATTCAGTAGATCTGGGATTCTTTCTTTCATTTTACAAATGAGTGATAGGGGGTAGGGAGTCAGAATGGAAGAGAGAGATTAGGTGGTTTGTCCCAAATCATCCAGCTATAAAATGGAGAATCTGAATCATCTTTTGGGGTGAATCTTCTATTTTTTAGGACATCAGTTGTGAAAAATGAGGAAGAATACAGTTTTCAAAGTGTGTTTCACTTTAATTGGGACTATTCCTACAATTATGGTTAGTGATAACTTGTGAATGACCAGATGATCAAATTTTTTCAAATATGGATACAACAAAGATACTTGTTAAAACACAGAACCCGTATTTAGTCTATTAGGGATAAATAGGAAATTACCACTTTTATAGGTCAATACAACATTTCATATTTCAGACTATTATACAACTAATTTTTAGCTTATATAGAAATATGATTCTAAGTGATTTTTGTTAAACAAAGGACTCTTAAGAAAATACTGAACTATTTTACTTCTTTGGGATGGCTTTTATTCACTTACTTGAAGAATATAGCTGCATTTTAATTGAATGCATGTTTTAAAACTTATTTTTGTGGAAAATTTACAATTATAACTTCAGTCTACTTTTTTCCCTATGCATACTTTTTGAGATTCAATTAAAAAGTTCTTTAATACTAATTTTATCTGAAGTTTGGAATAAAAGCAAAAGCCCAAACAGTATTACAAGAAACAGGTAGCAAGTAAAATTGGTGGCTTTTGTTGCTATCCAATAAAAATCAAATTTATACTGATTACCTTATGATTAGGCAGTTGATTCTCAAGGTATTAATTTATTTTAATTCACATTGAATACTCTTTCTTTCTTTCTTAGCTTAGTAGTTTTTGATTACTTTTTTTCCTATTATTTATAGACTAATACTATTATGTTGTTTTTAATCTCTCTTTCCTATGAAAGGGGCTTCAGTTTTATTTTATACATAAACATATTCTAATTATAAAACAAACCAGTCTCTTTCTATGTATATACACTATTTCTACGTATATACAGACACTACTTTATTGTTTCCTCAAAAATATTCATTTTTACATAGACTTTCTGAGTGTTGAATTACTGAACATTTCACATTTAAAGTAAGTAAGAAAAAATAATAGAAGCCACATTATTGAAAGTGTAGAACTAATATAAAATTATGTTCAATAGGAAAACCATAATAAAATATAAACTGACTAGGTATCTTAAATAAGAAATAGTAATTCACTATGTAAAATAAGGAAGGAACATATACAAGTGACAATGTAAAAATCCAAAATATCATAATTTAAAAGTTAACCTTTATTGGGTATTTAATGCCAGCCACTGTGTTAAGTGTGTTATGGATATTATATCCTTGTATCCTAATACTTGAAACTAGAGTTTTTCTCTTTATCCCAATGAGTAATGTGAGATCTAGATGTGTTCAATAACCTGCCCATTGTCACACAGTTGGTGAACCAGGAGTCAATTGTTGGTATCCTGACTCTAGCGCCAGCACTCTTAACTACTACACTTTCAATCTGATGATGCTTAATTAGTCAAAGGATGTTCTAAAATGCTGTGACTTAGGAATAATAAGCTGAATTACTACAATGATTATCTTGAAATACTTTCCCAAACCTACAATGCTGTTTACAGTTGATAATAACCAAGGATAATTAACACAGAGGCAACAATAATAGTTTCACACCAAATTCCCTCCATACTATTATTCATCACAACCTTCTTCCCAGGACTATTTTAGAGATCATATGATTTCATAAATAAATACAGTAAAGAGCTCTATCAAAACAGTATTCATGATCTACCGGATCTATTCCCCAACTATTCCTAGAAAGAGTCTGTGTCAATTTAGGGAAACGTCGTTCTTCAAGTTCATCAGAACGAAGACCCAGGAATCATCCTATACTTTCTTCATTCTCTCTCA
>NW_012102465.1:4607921-4622081 GCF_000951045.1 Mandrillus leucophaeus | reverse complement strand
CCCCCCTGGCATAACAATGTCTTCAGTGTCAATTATTGTGGTGTACAAGTTGATAAATAAATATGATAATAGCTAACATTTATTGTTAAAATTATAAAATTATTTTAAATTGAAATTCTGAGAATTTTCATGTGGTACCTCATTTAATTCTTGTAACAACCCAATGAACTAAAGACTATTATTTTTATCCTGCTTTACAGCATAAGTGATAAAACTTATACATATATATGCACATACATAAAATACACCCTACATATTTATATTTATGTTATATGTGGTAACAAGCTATGTAAGAGGTACGCACAGTTTTTGAACCTGATAGTCTCGCTCTGTGATTTATGCATGTGAAATCAACACCCAAGGAGCTTTCTATGTTATTGTTTTATAGAAAGTTGTAACAGGGAGAAGGTGATAGATATAGGAAAAGTCTTAGACAACCGTTTTTATAGGTAATGGAGAGGTCACATGCAGATTTAAGAAAGTGGATAAAACAAACTTTTATTTTGACCATCTTCATCAAGAAATGAATACTAGATTTGATGGTGACAAAAGTTAACCAGAAAATCAATTATGAAGCTGTTCAAATATTACGTGTGAAAGAAAAGATGATTAAAGTAATGTCCAGAAGGTAAAATTAGCAGAATTTTACATTTGATTACTTAGGTAGAGGTTAAGTTAAAGGAAGGAATCAAGAATGACCCTCAGGATTCTGTATAAGTGGCTAAGTGGAAGTTAGAAACAGCAACTATGAGAGGGACAAGAGAAGGATTATGGTTAGAGAAATGAGAGTCACTTCAAATACAGACAAGGAGAGTCCAAAAGTCTTTATGACAAAATCCCTTGCAGTAGGATCGAGTGACAGGTAGTAACCAGTAGTAGAGTGAGGATCCACATGGTGTCTCCTAAAATAAAAGATGGCTGAGTAGCTCAGAAATAGTGGTTGGGTCAAAACAAAATATACTATGAGCCCACTTTCAGTCTAGAAACCTGACTACCAAAAAAACCATGAGGTTGTATGTATAAACATTCATCAAATTCATTAAATCTATTAACCATCACTCCTTCCATTCATCTCTACTTTTACACTAAATAGGACCACTATATATAAACCTAGTAGCTAAGATAGCTTCCCCTAGAACATTGCTTGGATTGCTACTGCCAAAATTGGAATCTATAACTCAGCTATGTGGCTTGTGGCTAAGTAACAACCACCTCCCACTCCCACATATATACACAACTTCTAATTTATGTATTATTTATTTTAATAAGTTATTAATTCTAAAGTTTGTGATCACTTCGGTCAGTTTTCCTGGATGAGAATTACTGTTTGCTCCCTAAAATACTTACACATATTTAAATCCCAAATTGTTATGTGTTTGACAAGGTCTTTCCCAGAAAACAATTTCATTCCCACCATATCCCAGTTCTGGAAGCACGTGTTTGAGGATGGGAAAGGATATTAAAATGTAGATGTTACCTATAAAGAACAGAGATAACCATGTATAACACGTTGTTCAGCAAATAGAATGAAGCTTTGGGGTAGGAATGAGAATTTTTAAAATAAGAAATGCATAAACAAATTTTAATTCTGTGATATGTGTTTACATATTCAGTGGCCTCCAGGCTGTCCTCATTCTAATCCATTTACAGAACTCCAAAATATATATCTGATGATGTCATTGTTAAATTCTTCCAGTAGACCCAGATATCCATTAGATCACAAGTCTTTCTTTTCCAGAAAGGTTCTGCCTTATGCCTATCTCTTTAGTGTCTTTTCTAACCACTCTCTCCTGCCACATTATAAATTCTATGTCAAATCACCTACTGTTTTTCAAATGAGCCACACTATTTTAAGCCTCCACTCATTCTCACAGGCTAAAATGGTGCCTGTTTGTATAACTTCTCATTCTTTAAAACTCAGCTTCAATATTTAGAATAAATGCTATAACATTTCCTTTGCCCTATCCCTTTCTATCAGTGATTAGTAGGTAGTTAGCAATCTGTTTTGAGCCACTGTGGCTGGGTGTCCACAACATGGTCCTCTCTACTTACATATATCCTCAGATATCACATGATGAAGACTTATGATGTCTTCCTCCCTATCTTCAGATGGCCCTTGACTGCAAGGAGTATTCCTTTGTTTTTATATAAATTCAGTCTAACAAATGCCTGGATTGTAGGAAATATTCAGTAAATATTTGATGCACAAATGACCAATGATGGGAATCTTGCATAGCATTTTCAAAGTGTTTTAAGAAATATGCTAATACACCTTCTGCAGGAATAAAAAATGATTCTATATTGTAAATTTGGGAAATATCAGGATAAACACACTTAAACAGTAAATTTATAATAAGAATTCTAAGAGCTATATATATGCTAATTCACACTGTAGCCTTCCAAGAGATGGCTACTATATGTAGTATTTGCCAAATTTGCTTGAGAACCTCTTTTTCATTTACCATCTATTAACGTTTAAAGTTACTTTGAGGAACACAGTATTGAAAACGCTGGACTAGTCTCTCCTGTTTACTTAACTGAAACACATTTCATTCCTCCACTTAATCGAAAAATACAAGGGGATGAGGAAGAAGTTTCTATTATCTTTTAAGCATAATTCATCATAATTAAGTTTTAGAATTAAATTAGCATTTCTACTTCTACAACACATTTATTTTTAATTTTGACCACTTGAAATTTCTATTTATTTATTTTAATATGGTCATAAAGAGATTAAAGGCATAATGGTGCACTAAAATAGGGAGATTTCGTTAAGAGCAAAGATTAGATGTTCTTTTCTGTTGTTGTCAAGAAGATATGGTAAAAAGCATGACATCACATATAAAAATAATTATTATTCATTAAATTATTGTTGTTAATATGTATTCCCTAAAACAAAGCTTTCCTGAACAATTATTTTTTATTCAGCCCAAAAGTTTTGTTGAACTACATTCATTAATACAAAAGTGGTGTATATTTTCTTTGTGAAGTTCTGTTTTTAAAATTTCCTTCAAAGAATAATTACAGAGGTGATTATTCAAGGAGCAGGTTACTTTTCAATACATTCCACATTTTAATCTCCACAATATTAGTTTTCCACCTTAAGAAAATTTTCAGCCCTTTTTTCAATTCCACAAAATATATACCAAAATATGTCCATATTAAGATTAATTCATTTCCTAAACTAAACCAACTCATGTAATTGGCATAAATCCTAACCTTTAGGGGTTACCATTTACAAAGTTTTAAGGCAAGTATAAATATGTCTATACCCATGTGTTACTAAAATGTACGAGATAAGTATTATCAGCACCTAAGAGAAATATATGTCATAATTTGGTGGGGGTGGTGAGGAAGAAGGTAAATTAGGATCAGAAAATAATTACAAAAGGATACAACATAGGTGTTTTTCCCTTGAAAGCTGCATTGGATTCCAGGAGGCAGTGTTTGTAGAAGTGATTTCAAACTGAAGAATTAACAGGTACAAAAAAATAAAAGTGACAAAGCATGAAACTTGTTTGGGAGTTATTAGTTGTACTGAACAACTGCAATATTATAAAAGTATGCAGCAGAAGTGGGTAATAGGGAAGTTTAGGTTGAGTCATTTTGTGCAATTATTTGAAAATCAGGCGAGGGATCTGTATTTAATAGAGTTGACACTTGGATGTCATTTAAGGTGGTTAAGCAGGAGAAGAATTTAATCATTGTGGCACTTGAGGAACATTGATCAGCCACAGACACAGCCAGACACAAGAAGAACAATTAGGTCAACAGCAACAGGCAGCAGTCTTGTAAGAATTTGATTCAAATTGCAGTGAGAATAATAAGGATAGAGAAGAGAAGGTGGATTTGAGAGTTAGAGGACACTGACCAAAACGAAACAGTTGGTGATGAAGTATTCTCCATTACTACAATACAAAAATTTAAATACAATACAGAGAGCTAAGAGGTGAGAATAAAAATTAACTAATAGGAACTCACTTTGGTGGTTTTACAGTAGGAATTTTAAAGCATAATTTTTTAAATTTTCTTTTGTTTATAAATTTGCTGTAGTTTTTCTGATAGGGACCAAAACAACAAATTAGTTTGAATTCCTGCATGTTACCCTCCCTAGACATATCATATCACTATTACTATAAATTCAGTGCACATTCTGTTCATATTTTTTAAATTTCCTAAGTACACATATGTACATATAAATATTAATATAATATTGTTTTAGTATTTCCTGGAGTTTAATTAAATATTATATTCTGCAACTTGCTTTCTGAAACTGTATGTCATGAGATTCATCTGTACTGATGCATATAAATCTGCCTAATTCATCGTTAACTATTAACAGCATCAATATACCACAATGTTTCTATATTTTATTTACTTAAAAATAAAAGTTCCAGTTGGTAACATGATTTCTCTTTTTGCAGTATTTAAACATTTTTATTTGGGAATAACATTAAATTTGCAGTAAAGTTGCACAGTTAGTGCAGAATTCCTGAATACTCCTCACTCAATTTAGGATTCACCTAATTTTATCCTCTTACATTACAGTGTTACATTTTATCAAAACTTCAAAAACAACATTAGTACCATAAACCCAGCTTTTTAGAGCAAAAGTGTAGGGAGCCAAAGGCTCATGAGATGTGACCAACTCAGCATTCAAATAGAGGCTATATGATCAAACAGCAAACTGTTTATCATGAATGCAAGATGTGAGCAAACTCACGACTACTCCTGCCAATAGAAGGTTTGCTGGAGGCAATCACTCCCTGGCGCCAAGGTTATCTACTGTGACATCTAGAGCCTGTTGTTTGAGGAATTCAGTCCTGCAAGCCTACTCTGGATTGAGCAGCTGACCCTTCTTCCACCATCCTTCTCACTATCTCTTTTGCCTAATAAATATGGAGGACTGTGTAAAGCTCAAGGCCCTTGTCCACTAGAGGCAAAGTGCCTCCTGATCCCTTCTTCCAAGCATACTCCTTTATCTCTTGCCTTTTATTTCTATGTTTGCCCCCCTTTGTTTAGTCCCCCTAGGTCCGCGCAGGTTACAAAGTGGCGCCCGAACAGGGACAGAATCGGGCGCTCAACAAGTGGCACCTGAACACGGGACTTCGAGGACGTGAACAAGAAAGGTCTGCTGGAGCAGAGGAACTGAAATTGGCAAGGCAAATGGGGACCCCAGGACGAGTCTGCCAGCAGTGGATATAAGGTCAGTGCCATAAAGATGTATTGGGAGCAGTGCCTTAAAGAAGTACTGGGAACAGGAAGTTTTTTGAATCAGAGTAACAAGCAGAAGAATTTGTGTATTAAAGAAAAACATTATGTGCAGTTGCTTAAAGGTCTGTTGAGACAGTGTCGAGCTCAGGTTAATTCGCAGACACTAACCTCCTGCAGAAGCCACAAGAGGTTATTACGCATAACCCACAGTTTCCACAGGCAAGCACTCTTGATGCGGAAAATTGGGAGCAAGAGAGGGATTAAAACAGGCTCATCAAAAAGATCTTAAAGTTGATTCTTTTGTTTTCTCCACTTGGAGTTCAGTTTGTACTGTGCTTCTGCCATTATCTCATTATTATTCTGTGGTACAGTAGGCTGAATCTAAAAATCTGAAAGAATCTGTTGTCCCACCCACAGCTCCAACTGAAAATAAAAAAAACAAGAGAGGAAGGATAAAAATTGGCCTATACTGCCTCCTCCAATTGCAGAAACATCTGTACTGCCTCCTTCAGTAGCAGAAGTAGAAGCCCCAAAAGAAAGAATTTTACACTCTGCTGCCATAGCTGGAGACCCCTTAGGACCTTGTGCTTTTCCTATTTTCGTAAGGCCTGATCCAAATAATCCACAGCAGGTTATTCACGAACACACTCCGCAAGAGTTTAAGTTATTAAAGGCTAAAGGCGTACAGAGCCCATTTACCTTAGGATTGCTAGAATCTGTGTTTGGTGCTATGTGTCTTTACTCTTTGATGTGAAACACTTGGTGCGAGCTTGCTTATCTGCGAGTGCATATCTGACACAAAACAACATGTATTTCTGGCCCAATAATTCCTCCTCTGGTAGGCATTCTAGATAAATTAAATGGATAGATGATAAAGGTACTGGAGAGATAGATAGATGCTCATTGTAGCATTTTTGTTATTGTGAATAATTGGAAGCGAAATATACTAGTATGTCTTTTACAGAGCCATTTCAACTGATATAGGGAATAATGGGGTGTTTGGGGGTTTTGCTTGTTTGTTTTTAGAGAATGTTGACTTGAAAATACATGTTAAAAGAATATGAATCAGGATGATAAATGTCAGAAAGGTATTTTTAAAATAATTACTTTGTCTTTGACTGATAGGTGCCCATTCTAGTCTAGGCAATATTTAGATGTTTTTAACTGAATGGAAATTAATTACTAGTTAGAATATTCTTGATTGCATTTAGCAGAATAGTGTGCATATTTGTGTTTGTGTGTGTGTACATGTTTGTCACAGAGAATACTAGAAGAAACACTAAAAAAAAAGTTAGAAGATTTAGAAGAAATGTTGGAGGATACTCAACTCTATTATTTCATTGTACAAATGGGTTAGCAAGGAACTAGTGAAGGGAAATGATTTTTGTGAGACAATGCTACTGATAAATGTATCAATAGGATCAAGGGATTCTTAGCCCAAACCTTTCTTTTTTTTCTTTCTCCAACTTTTATATTAAGTTCAGGGGTACATGATGTGCAGGATGTGTAGATTTTTCACATAGGTAAATATGTGCCATGGTGGTTTGCTGTATAGACCATTTCATCACCCAGGTATTAAACCCAGCATCCCTTAGCTATTATTCCTGATGCTCCCCATCCCTCTAACCCCTCACCTCTGACGGGGCCCGGTGTGTGTTGGTCCCCCCGATGTGTCTATGTGTTCTCGTCATTCAGCTTCCACTTATAAGTGAGAACATACGTTAGCCTAAAGCTTTTATTTTCACTGAGGAGTATTCTTTTGGGGCATAGAGCTAAAATAAATTAAGTTGCAATTAATCTTATTTTATTTATAAACAAAGCTATTTATTGACCCATCCCTACCAGAGATAATTATAACTCCTAAAATTTAGCAAGAAAGATATAAAAATTTGTTCATGAACTTAAAAAAGGCCTCGTGTTAAGTTATACAAATAGAATATCTGTGAAACTCTTACTCTAAATGAAAAAAAGTTATATTTTAAAAATTCCTTAAAACTCATAGTAGATTGAAAATCTGACCATAAGTCTGTTCTCCTATATCCATACCCTTTGCAATGTGAATCTGCAACTGCTCACATCAAGAGAGGAGTCTCTTTTCTTTCCCTTCACCTGCCTTGTGACTTCTTTTCGTCATAAAAGGCAGCACAAGTAATGTGGTGCCATTTCCAGCTCTAGGCCTCAAAGGGGTTTTGTAAATTTCTGTCCTTTCTCTTGAAACCCTACCCAGACATTGTGTGAAGAATCCCAGGCTGGCCTAAAGGAAGATGAGAGATGAATCATACCAGCTGAGACTTTACTGGACCATTCAGTCCCCAGCTGACCTGGCAGGTGATCTAGCAACTGACCATAGATGCATGAATGGGCTTAGCTGAGGACGACATCTGGCCCAGATCAGTACCATCTTGATGACACACAAACTCATGGAATCAATAAAATATTGTTGTTTGAAGTCATTAGGATTTGATAAATCTTTTATGACAATAGCTAAAAAGCCATTGTTTACATAAAGCCATAAAAATTAGATTATGGGTTACTTATATAATATGTGATAGCTTTTGGATAACAAGTAACATTTTATCACACAGCAAAATATCATTTCATTGGAAGGCATACTTTTGGCCTGGTAAAAATATTTTTCAATATTTTTTCATAAATAATAGACCCCACTATGGTTATATATCATCAAAATTTTTAAGATCACATTTTATATTCTCCTCTAACTTGTAAGTTTAAAATATAACTTCTTAAATTTTAAAAAATTTTTCATTGTTTAAGTTATGTTTTGCATCAAAATAAATGGCAGGAAAATACAAACCCAAATCCTCAATTTTAATAAATAAGCCTGGCTTAAAAATGACTCTGTCATAGTCTAACACATAAAAGCAGAGAGTACAATGGTTTTTATCAGGGGCAGAGGGAATGGGAAAATGGAGAGCTGCCATTCAAGGGAGACAAAGTTTCAGTTATACAAGATGAGTAAGTTGTAGAGAGCTGCTGTGTAACATTGTGACTACAGGTAAGCATTCTGTATTGTATACTTTAACATTTGTTAAGAAGGTAGGTCTCATGCTAAGTGTTTCTACCACAATTTAAGTTAAAAAAAAAAGAATTTTAAAATAAGGAATAGCAATGAATGAGATGAGGTAAAATTTATGTATCTTTAAATTATTTGGCATTCAGTTTGCAAAAAGTGAATTAACAGTAACAGTAGCACATTAGAGTGTGTTTCTTGATTTCTGTGTATTAGCTAAGTGTAATATTTGTATGTAACCACTAGATAGAGCTACTATAATAATATCCTGAGAGAAAAAACAAAAATACAGGAAACTATCTTATGTTTAGCATGTATATAGATTGTTTTTCTTTATATTGCATTCTATATGATCTCAGGTAGCTCTGGATTTGCTAACTTTAGTTTGATGTGACTCAGCTCTACTTTCACTATGATACGTGAAAACACCAATTTTATTAGTTTCCCAACTGTGATTTGCATGTAATGCATTATGAAGTTTAATCATAGTAATAGTTCTAAAACCATAAACAATATTTTAGGATGTTTCAGTATGATATTTATCCTAAAGCCACCAAAAATAATTTTGTGCTGAACTCTTAATATATTTTATGATTTTTGATAGTTGTATACATTATAGTAGTTTATTATGCATGTGGTAAATGAGGCTTGCCACTTTCAGATAAAGATTAAATGTAAAATAAAGAATATACAAAATAAATAAAGGTTCAGACTAATGCTGACGTTCTTCAAGCAGAAAAATTAGGCTAACTAAATGAAGCATAAGTCTCCTCTCTTTTTGTCAACAAGCAGAAGACTTCCATTATAGAACCAAAAAAGAGCAATTCAATTTGTAAAAGACTCAAAGGCAGAGATTATGTCCTAAACTTTTTTCTAGTTCCTGTAAACAACCATCACTGTCCTCATCATAGAATAAGAAAATACATCCACAGATACTTATTCTCAATTATTTGCTAGCTATAGTAGAAATTATTTATAAATATATAGAAATTAATTTGACCATTATTTAATGCACCATATGTAGTTTATTAAAATTTCAAATTAATGACCCTTCCAAAATTTAGTTTATTAATCTGTAACATTTTCTTTATGATATGTGATTTAGGAATTGAGTCAGGATCAATTGGCTTTGCTAGTCAATAAAGCAACATTTCCCAGATTTTATTGAATATCTGAATCACCTAGGAGCATGTTGAAAAGACAGTTCCAGTTCCAACCTTCTGATTTTATAGGTGATGAAACTGACTTTGAAATTCTGCATTCAGTCCTATCTATCTGTATTTTATCAAGCACTTCTCATAGTTCCAGTGCAAAAGACCATATTCTATAATCTCATGAGGTTAGTAATTAAAAGCATAGACCCTAAATTTAAAAAGACCTGAAATCGAAGCCTCAGTCTTAATCAACAAAATGGGAACCACAATACCAACACAAGTATTTGTGGAAATTAAAGCAGCTAATGCATATAAAAGAGTAATAGTGCCTGGCACAAGATAGTAGCTCTATAAATGGTGTTCATTATAGTTTCTTCCCCACTTATGTCTAAATAGTATGAATATTCTTTGACAAGATATTCAAGAAGTAAACGATAATTATAGCGATATGCACTTTTGTTATCCTTCTGTGACTGTATTATTCCTTGCTATTTATCACATTATGCAGTTCCTGCTAATCACATGCTTACATGAGTAGCAATGTCACTTTATCTATTGATAATTACTTAGAGTCTTGTTCTTGCCTATTTGTTTTTACCCTGTTTACGAACAGATCACATTGCCAAAAGGTGTATCTGCCTTGTCTACCGCAAATGTAAGTTGTCAA
Organism: Mandrillus leucophaeus; assembly: GCF_000951045.1. NCBI lineage: Eukaryota > Metazoa > Chordata > Mammalia > Primates > Cercopithecidae > Mandrillus > Mandrillus leucophaeus. The sequence continues at coordinate 4,612,015 of NW_012102465.1, read as the reverse complement.
GAAAAATATACAACATGCCTTTTCTTACAAAGTGCTCTCAAAATAAGAACTTCAGAAATTCCTCCTGAAGAAAAGTATTCAATTGAATGCTGTCATCTATTATTTTAAGTCCCTTTCTTGTCATAGGGTTCTTCATAAAATTGTTAATGCATGACCCTCAGTGAGACCGCTGAACTGAGCTGCTTTCAAAGTCCTGCATTTACATAATCCTGCTTGCTGTTATCATTCTATCTGAAGAAAAATATGTGATGAGTATAAAATACAATGAGCCCATTTTTAAAACAATTGTGTTTTCTTTGGAAATTAATCACTTTGAAAAAATGTACGTTGATATATAAAATATATTGATATGGCTTTTGAATAAAAGAGTTGTCCCATACTGACATATTGAAAAAAATCTGAATTAAATAAACAATGATAATAAGATAGGCTAAATGATAATGTATTTGTCCAAATATTGAGCTGTATATTTCAAAGGTAAATGACCTCAAATACTTTCATCGTGTGTTTCTTTCTCCCCACTCATAGTTAAACTTAACGGAGCTGGAAATAATATTAGCTTACATTTATTGAGCATATATTAACTTCTGGGTAATCCCCTAAGCACTCTATATTTAGTAGCTCATTTAACCCTCATAAACCAGTAAGGTATATAAAATTATTCTCCTGCTTTGATAGGTGAGGAAACTGAGACACAGAGTAAGTTAAACAATGGGCCAATGGTCATGCAGTGGAGCATTTTAGATTCATAACAAGGCAGTCGAATTCTGCAGCCCATGGCCTGAAATCACATCAGAACCTCCATTCCCTTTTTATTAGAACCCCCTATCTGGTTGAGACTCTTATTACCTTTATTAATGTAGGTATTTAATAAGAGGAGAGGTGGCTCACCAAACTCATTTACAGTTTGGTTACAAGATACTTTTCTTATCTGTTTTCCAGTAATTCCATTTTTCGTTGCTTTTCTTTCTGCCATTGCAGGCTCTTGAACTTGCCCCACTTCAAAATTATTGCTTCACCTACCTGAATGCCTTACCTTATTTTATAGCACACCAATATAATATTCATCATTCTACATTCCACTTAAATCCTTCATACTTTGTAACATTTTGTTCACATCTCTCTGGTACAAAGTAATTTCTTCATTTTCTGATCCTGACAGGAGATCCTGAGAGCTCAATCAAAAAATCTTAGGCCCACATATGAGTAAACTCCAAAATTCTCTCTTTTCCAATATACATTTATTTGCTGGTAATAATCTTGTGCTTTGGGATATTTTCCACCCATCAGATGAGATCTCCTACATTACATGCACCGCATTTTGAAGATTTAGGGATGACTCACATTTCTGCATAATTTTAACTCTCACTGCAGAAATCAAGAAGGGGAATGTGGGTCCTTATGGGTCCAGCGACTCACCTAATGAAGAGTCTGGATGCCACAGGAGAACTTATCTTGAGAGACCTTTAGACTAGGTGATCCAAGTGAAGGTGCAATTGTTATTGTGCTTTGGTTTTCATTTTGAAATTCCTGCTAACTCTTTATTAAACATTGTCTATATCAGTGGTCCCCATTTTTAATTTGTTAAAGTTACAAAAACAAAACTGTTCACAGACCTCAACGTGGTAATGATAAGCTGTTTTAAAACAAAAGCTATAATTGTTTCAGTAATACATTTCAAGTAATTTGAATTGTGTTAATCTCTATATATCTATTAGTATATAAATATGTAAGATAATTTTTTATTAATTTAGAAGATAACAAGTAGAACTTGCCAATTTGAGAATTTTCTGTAGTGACTCTGTGTCCCTCCATGGCCTGAGGACAAGTTGGAAACTTCTCATTAAGACTATTTATTTGAAATTTAACCTTTTACTCAATTGTGATATAATTCTAGCCCCTCTTTTTTTCTTGCTCCCTCTTCATTTCCTTTTTCTTTTCCTCTTCCTCTGCTGTTTATCTTTAATTCTTCATCATAGTAATATAACTATGTCCTTTTCCATGATGAGTATGCAGACATACATTTTGAACACTGCAATCTCATTCAATGGTTTGGAACATAATTCAGCTGACAGCAGGCCTCTGAAGTCTCACATCTAGGCAATGGCCACTCTCCTCGCTTTCTTGGCTAAGAACACCTAATTTTATTCAGGTATAGCAGCCTGGCTTGCTGCTCCCCAGCCACAGGTAGTTGATATTGACTAGTCAAGATAATCAAGGCAATTCTTATACTGGTGCTGATGACTAGCTTGTATTTCAATCTTCATTAATCAGGTGGAAGGAAGTCTGCTTCCTTTACATTTGATTACTGTTTTCCTACTTGATAAAAATAGAAAATCAAAGAGAAATTGCCTTTTCACCTCTGAATATTTTTCTGTGAGGAAGCAATGCCTATAACTGCTGAAACCTGGCCTTAGGGACTCAACATCATGTTGAGAATGGCAAAGTTTGGAGTACAGTAGTTCCCCCTTATACATAGGGGTTACTTTCCAAAATCCCCAGTGGATGCCTGAAACTGTAGCAGTATGAACTAAATTGCCATCTTGGAACATGTTTCTGTTCATATTTTTCACCCATACCTTCAATGCATTCTACATACTAACTAAGCACTTTTCATGCACTGTGGTTGTAACTTTTGCAGTTTGAGGTGTAACAGCAAAACTGGCAAACATTTATTTTTTCTTCTTCATAATTTCACAGAGAGAATATTCATTCTTGCCATAGATCTTAGCAATCTCAGTATACAGGTTTTTCCTTATGAATTTCACAACTTTTACCTTTTTATTTAAAGGAAGTGCTTTAAGGCTTCTCTGTGACTTATTTTAATTATCAGCTTCACTACTTTTGTGCTTCGGGACCATTATTAAGTGAAAATAAGGGTTATTTGAACACAAGCACTGCTACATGTGACAGGTGATCCGATAACCAAGAGGGCTAAGTGACTGGCAGGCAGGTAACAGTGTGGATTTGCGGCACAAAAGGAGTTTAGCGTTACAGGAAGGACGGAACAGGATGGCGCAATATTTGATCACACTATGTAGAACGGTGTGAAATTTAAAACTTACGAATTGTTTATTTATGTAATTTTCCAGTTAATATGCTCAGACTGAGGTTGACCACACGTAACTGAAATCACAGAAAGCAAAACCATACTTAAGGAGGTCTATTGTAGACTAATGGGACTGAACCCTTAATAAGTGTTAGCTACTCTAAAGTCAATCTCCAGACATCTTATGGTGTGATTTTATTATTTAAGCATCCTTAAGTTTCAGTTACTTGCAACAAAAATCATTCTATTTTACTAGGCTCATTTTAGTAATCCTGCTTCTCATAAGTTATGTTCCCAAGAAAAGTATCATAGATGCTTATTCTAAGTATATTAATATTCATGAAACATTGTTTCTTACATTAAAACAATATTTAAGCTATCTGTAAGAATTCACGTGGCAGTAAAATATAGTATAAATGTATCTTTTCATTTTAAATAAATTCTTAAAATTATTGCTATAGTAGAACATAATAAAGAAAGTTAATTTCTCTAAGATTTTTAACCTGAAATAAGAATTTAAGTGTCAGTATAGGCTTGGCTGAAATCCACAGACAAAATTACATTGATGCAATGAATATGTTTAGGTTATTTTGGGAATATCACAGCTTTTTACAGGATTTTATAGTTCATTACTCTTGTAGCATTTTTTTTTTCATTTCAAATTGAGGTTTTAATACAATTGTGTATAATTTATAATATTTTATAAATGTATTTTTTAATCAATAAATTATAATTTTCTGGTTCTGGCTTTATTCTGGAAATTTCATAATAGCAATGATTGCTTTCAACATAAATTTTAAAAGTTTACAATATTTTTCACCATGCATCATTATAAAGGAATTATACCATTAAGATTTATTTTTTATTATTCCTATTTTTGTAATAAATAAAAGTAATTTCAGAGACTTCACATTACTTACTCAGTGTCATAAAACTAAAAGAGAAAAAGAGAAGACAAACATACCTTTACAGCCATCTGTATAATGACTCTATGTGTGGGCTAGTCCAAAATCTGTTAGAATCTCCATGATTATCTGACTCATAG
>NW_012102465.1:4604369-4607547 GCF_000951045.1 Mandrillus leucophaeus | reverse complement strand
AGGTAAATAGATGAAGAATAGTCAGAAATATTAGGAAGAAATTCAGGAAAAGAAATACCAACATCTGTAACACCAAGATAATTGAAGCCTGTCGAGACTGCAGTATATTGAACAATTCCTAAGTTATCCTGAAGAAAAGAAACATGGTTTTCTGAAATGTTAACAATCACCATACTGAATAAAAATCCAATCAATCTTTTGTTGGCCCATTGTACTTGTCTTTTCTACATCATTGTTTTAAAAGAGAAGGAATTTTATTTTGTGTGTTTTTAATATTTATTTTGTGGTTGTTGTCCCATTTGTCTTACAGAGTGGGAGCTCATCAAGTAAAGCCTTAGGAAGCAGGCAGCCTAATATTTTAATATATTTTTTACTCAAGACAAAATACTCAGGAAAGGCTGCTCCCAGTACTCTATTCTTGGCATGCCATTGGTTACAGAGGTAAGTTTTGGTTAACGGATTTGTAATTAACAGAATAATTATGTTTTGACCAGCTTAAATTTCAGACACATTTTGGTCATCTAAATGGAATTTTTCAGTATAAATGAGTATAAATGTCAATCGGGTACAATTGAGTATAACTCTCATACTGAGATAAGATCCATGTTGTAGACAACAAATTCAAAATTGTGAACTAGTAGTATTTGACATCAAGGAAGAGTGTGGTACAGTAAGAGAATGCAGTGATAGATCACTGTGGCCCAAAAACACATATAGATCTTACAAATGAGGTAAAGCCAGTAAAGGGGACATGAATAGTAGAAATAGATGAGGAAAATGTGATTAAGATGGTGATAAAATGACTCTAGAGGGGAAATTGTTTCAAGAAGAAAATGATGGTTAATTGTGATAAGTATTGCTGATACTTCGGGTAATATAGAATTGGCCATTGTCTTTGACAAGATGAAGTTAATGCTTTTGATTAGCAGTTTGCGTTGAATGGTGAAACAAGTAGACTAAGTAGATTGAGGAGAAAAAGGGAGATGAGAGGCAGTGAATAAAAGTTTTTTAAAGAAGTTTTGGTGTAAACAGTAGAGAAAGAGGTGAGTGGTGCAGAAAGGTGCTATGTCACAGGATTTTTAAGAGAGGACACAAACATTTTGCCATCAATTGAATGAAATTCCCAGTGAAACTTTACTGTTTTATATCTCCAGAGTAAATGCTTAGAAGTGGAATGGCTGTATTACCTTAACAGTATATGTTTAACTTTTTAAGAAATAGCTAAACAGTTTCCCAGACAGCTTGTGTCACTTTACATTTGCAACAGCAATGCATGAGAGCTCCAGTTGTACTATTTCCATGCCAGTAGTTAATAAAATACCTCTTATTAATTAATCAGTCCAATGCATGTGTAGTAGTCTTAATTCATATTGTCTTGATTGCCAATGATATTGGGCATCTTTTTCTGTGGCTATTGGCTACCATCATATCTTCTTTTGTAAAGTGACTGTGCAAATTATTTGCCCACTTTTTAAATTGTCTTTTATTGAGATGTTAAATGTTTATCTATTCTGGAAACAAGACATACAAGACATTTTTCAGATAGATGTATTATGAAAGCTTTTTTTATTATGTGGCTTGACTTTTCTTTTAGGTGGCTTTTTTTTTTTTTTTTTTTTTTTTTGAGACGGTGTTTCATTCTCATTACCCAGGCTGGAGTGCAGTGGCGCCATCTCGACGCACTGCAACCTCCGATTACGTTTGATTACTGTTTTCCTACCTGACAAAAATACAAAAACAAAGAGAAATTGCCTTTTCCACCTCTGAATATTTTTCTGTGAGGAAGCAATGGCTATAACTGCTAAAACCTGGCCTTAGGGACTCAACATCATGTTAAGAATGGCAAAGTTTGAAGTACAGTAGTTCCCCCTTATACATAGGGGTTACTTTCCAAAATCCCCAGTGGATGCCTGAAACTGTAGCAGTATGAACTAAATTGCCATCTTGGAACGTGTTTCTGTTCATATTTTCCACCCACACTTTCAATGCCTTCTACATATTCACTAAACACTTTTCATGCACTGTGGCCGTAACTTTTGCGGTTTGAGGTGTGACAGCAAAATCAGCAAACATTTTTTTCTTCTTCATAATTTCACAGAGAGAATATTCATTCTTGCCATAGATCTTAGCAATCTCAGCGTACAGCGTTTTAGTCAACGGTGTTTCAACCTTCAACCTTTCCAGAGGTGGAAAATGTAATTGGAGGTTGCAGTCTGAAGCCTTCTCGTGTTCAAGCAATTCTCCTGCCTCAGTCTCCTGAGTAGCAGGGATTTCAGGCATTCACCACCATGCCGAGGTAATATTTTGTATTTTTAGTATAGATGGGGTTTCATTGTTGGCCAGGCTGATCTCGAACTTCTGACTTCAGGTGCTCCACCCGCCTCAGCCTCCCAAAGTGTTGGGATTACAGATGTGAACCATTGCACGGGTCCTTTAGGGGGCTTTCAAAAAGTTTTTTTTTTTTTTTTTTATTTTAATAAAGTCCAATTATTCAAATTCATTTTTATGGTTCATGCTTTTTTATATCCTTTCTAATAAATCTTTGGTAACCATTAGGTCACAAAGATTGTATCTTATATTTTTTTCTAGAAGTATCATAATTTTCATTTTTATACTTAGGTCTGCAATCCATTTGAGAATATTTTTGTGTATAGGATGATGTAAGAATTCATTAAGTTTTTCCTCATAGGGATATCAATTTCCTCCAGAAATGTTTATTGAAAACACTTTGCTTTTCTCGCTGAATTCCTAGGTACCTTCTTTAAAAGCAGTTGTCTAATTCTGAACTCTATTATGTTTCATTAATCTCCTGTCCAAAATAATGACCAATATTTCATTATTTTGATTACTGTAATTTTATATTGTTTCTAAATCAGGTACTATAAATACCTTTCTCACTTTTGTAAAGTTGGATAGACTCAGGAATTTGGAGCATTGTTTTTAATAGGCAAAATATTTCTCATGTCTCTTAAGAAACCCAATTTGGCAACCTAGCCAAGTTCCCAGTCTGTGCTACAATACCAGTAAATATGTAGGTGAGTTTGAAACCACAATGAGAGTTAAATAGTGATGAAAAAGAGAACTGCAATAAATAGGCCCATTAACCATACTGCTAATGTAAATTGTCCAGGTATTGAAGGTGAAATACAAGATAAATCAAGTATCATTAAATGTGTTT
>NW_012102465.1:4597110-4603239 GCF_000951045.1 Mandrillus leucophaeus | reverse complement strand
TAACTCATTCCAGCATTAAGTATAAAGCCTAAAGTCCAAAGCCTCATCTAAATGTCATCTAAGTCATATATGGGTAAAATTTGGGGTATTATTAATTCTAAGGCAAAACTTTTTGCCAGTTGTGAACTTGCAAAACCCAAGGTATGTGCTTCCAAAATACAGTGGTGGGACAGGCATAGACAGACATTTCCATTCCAAAAAGAGAATTGAAAAGAAAGAAGCAAATCTAAAATCTAGAAAGGCAAATTTTGCTAGATCTTAAAACTGGAGAATAATCTTCTTCTGCTCCAGACTCCATCTTCCAGACCCACTGACTAAATTCAAGGCTTCAGTTGGAGACCATCTGGACTGTTGAAACTGCAGTCAATGCTCTTTCAAACCACAAAGGCAGTCCTGATGATCTCTGAACCCCCTTTGGAGTCATTGGTACCTTTTCTTGAAGGATAATGCATGTTTCCAACCCTCCTTCATTCTGTCAATTTTCTCTGTTTTCTTAGTCTCTGCTGGCAGTGTTTTTACTGGTATAATTCCATCACAACCCCTGGTTTCTGCTGAGGTGGCTGATTAAATTTGTGGTTCATTCTGATACTAATTGTCAGCCACACTTTCAGCATTCTCTTTAACCAAAACCTCCTCAGTTTTTGTAATGGGATTAGGCTGATAACTTTTCCAGTCCTCAAGTTCTGGTCACTTTGTGCTTATAAATTCCTTCAATTTATCTCTCTCTTCTTGAATTTTACTGTAAACCATTAAATGAACCTAAGCTTCACATTCAACATATGCTTAGAAATTTTCTCTGCTAAAATATCCAGTTTTATCACTTCCAAGTACTACTTTCCAAAAAGCACTAGAACACAACGTAGCCCCTTTGCCACTTTCATACAAGGATCACCTATTCTCCAGTTTCCAATTACTTGTTTTTCATTTCACTATGAGACCTCACCAAAATGGCCTTTAATGACCATATTTCTAGTAACATTCTATTCAGGATTATTTATATATTCTCTAAAAAGACAGGCTTTCTCTCTAGCTCTATCTCTTTTTTTCTGAGTTCTTACCTGAAATGCCACTAACGTCAATATTTCTAGCACGTACTCCAAAATTCTTCCAGCATCTACCAGTTACCCTGTTCCAAAGCAGCTTCCACATTTTTAGGTAATTATTTCAGCAGCACTTCACTTCACAGTACCAAAATCTGTTATTAGTCTGCTTGGGCTGCCATAGCAAAATACCACAGATTGGCTTAAACAACAGAAATTTATTTTTTACAATTCTGGAGGCTAGAAAGTCCAAGATCAAGATACTGGCAAGGTAAGTTTTATTCTGAGGCATCTTCTTCTGGTTTGTAGACAGCCATCATCTTGCAGTATGCTTACAGAAGCTTTTCATTGTGCACATGCAGAGGGAGACAAAGATAACTATCTCTGCCTTTTCTTACAAGGCTACAGATCCTACAGGCCCCACTCTATGACTTCACTGAGCTGCAGTTACATCCTTACAGGTCCTATGTCCCAATACAATCACACTGGGAACTAGAAATATATCAGTTTTGGAGGAACACAATGTAATCCACAGTATTTATCTTCTTTGGAGAAAGATCAGTTCTTTTATTCAATTTTAATTGAATTTTTTTTGTTACTGAGTTTTAGGAGTTCTTTACATATTCTGGATATTAAACCATATTTAATATGTGACTTGCAATATTTTGTCCGATTCTGTAGATGATTTTCACTTCATAATGTTCTGTAATGGAACTAAGTTTTTAATTTTGATTAAGTCTAATTTATTTATTTTGTCTTTTGTTGCTGTTTTTGGTATCATATATAAGAATAAGAATCCATTGCCATACCAAAAGTCATGAAGATTTAGCCCTACATATTATTCTTAGAACTTCATAGCTTTAGCTCTTATATTTAGGTTGTTTTTCCATTTTGAGTTCATTTTCATATATGGTGTGATGTAGGTGTTGAAGTTTTGTTTGTTTTGTTTTGATTTTGGTACATGGATCCAGTTGTCCCAGAATCATTTGTTAAAAAGATTGTTCTTTCCCCATTGAAAGATCATGACATCTCTGTCAAAAATCAGTTGATCATAGATATATAGGCTTATTTCTGGACAGTCAACAATTCAATTGGTTTATATGTCCATCTTTATGCCAGTATTGCACTATTTTGATTATTATAGATTCATAGTAACCTTGGAAAGTTAGTCCTTCAATTTGGTTCTTTCTCAAGATTATTTGACAATTTGGGGCACTTTGCAATTCCACATGAATTTGATGACCGGCCAAAAAGGCTGTTGGAATTTTGATAAGGATTGCATTGAATTTATAGATTTCTTTGGATAGTATTAACCGCACATATAAAAAAGTCTGTTTTGAAATGTATATTAATTTTTTTTTTCTAAAAAACATCAATGTTTCATGATTTAGCTACTGGAGGAATACTTCAATAGTCTCAATCATAAAATGAGAATGATAATAGTAGTTCAAAAGGTTGTCATAAAAATTAAATAATTTTATACTTGCAATACATATAGTAATTGTCCTTAAAGGTTAGCTATTATTATTACATACAAATAATTTATACCTATCACTTTATAAATTATAATCGACTTTTAAATATTTTCTATAATCCAATCCCCAAATTAACCAAGTGAAATGAAAGAAAGTTATATTAGGACTAAAATTCACAGGTGTTATAACGTATCAAGAATCATATTAAAACTTAGAACCTATAAAATCAAGTCATACCAAAACCGAATGTTTCTCATACCTATATTTTTCTACTACAGCCAATTGCTTCTACTTTCTACTTAAATTGAACAATAAGAATCACATAAAATGAACTTACGTGATACTGTGAAAGAAGAATTTTAATAATGACTTTTTGCAACAATTTACAGAGAGTTAATTTCCTTTTCCTAAAGTTCATTTTAGTTTTGTCTGGTTTTCAGATGAGAGAAAGTGAATTACTGGTTGTGAAATTTATGCAGTGGTTAGCAATCTGCTGAATGTGGGATCATTTTTAAAATCTGTATTACTCTGACTTCATTATAATCACAATTTATCTCAGGTCTCATAAGGCCGTATGCTAGCACATCAACAATGAGATATGCTTGCATATTTGCTTTTTATTTGAATAATTCTCTATTATTGGCTCATATTTTAAGAAAATTTACCTTGCTCATTTTTGAAACCACATAAGCATAAGTAAAAATGAAAGATGGCACTAGTTCTTAAACATTCAACAGTGCAAGCCAGAACAATATAAAACATTTTAAGAAGAAATCTATTATTTTAGTTTAGTGAACCAATTATCTAGTTAATACATGTTCGTATATGAATTTTGAGTTCTTATCCACTATTTTAACGAGATATATTTATTTAAGCAGATGTGTTGATTGAGGTCATGGCTTTGAATTAGATGCAGAAGGAATTATAGAATTTGGAAAAGTGGTTTCCATTGCCTTCAAACAAATGTCAATTGAAAGATAACAATCCAAGTGTCATGTCATCAGAATGGTAATACACGCAACATGTGAGCACAGAACTCACAGCTTTAAAAACTAAGCCATCTTGTCTAATAGTGACGTTAAAGATGTTATTTATTGCTAATATATATGTATATATAAGAATTATATATAACAGTTGATATTATACCTATTTTGCATGACGAATTCTTGGTTTTCCTGAACTCTAATTAGTTATCACAGTGATATTTAGGTTTATCATTACTCACTTACAAGATAGTAAATATGGTTCAAATAAATTATGTTTATAATTTCAGTTTATTTTAGTAAATAGTTACTGAATACTCATCCACTATAGAAACTATACTAAATGTTGAGAGTGCAAATACTTAGACTAAGTCCTGAAATCAAGGATATTAAACTCAACAGTCAAAATCAAAAAGAAAATAAAATTACTTAGAAATAACTTGTTCCAGGAAAGTCACTGGAGGTACAGCAGATCAATTCATTTTAGAATTTCAACTAAAATCATTGTCAAACTTTTTAGCCTCTATTGCAATTGCTTTGAATTGTTTTCCTGTGCTACAGAATTCTTCCTTAAATTATAAACTAAATTAAATCATGCTTAGTTACAGTGCAATTGTATGATGGCATGTTATTTTTCATAAGTAGTTAATATTAAAACCTTTGATGCAATTTAGTAAACAACTTTGGGACAATTGCATAACAATGGGGGTGAAAAATTAAGTAAGATCCATAAATCCTATTATTGCCTCAATAATAGGATTTCTTTTGTTTTGTTTTGTTTTGTTGAGACAGATTTTTGCTCTGTCACCCAGGCTGGCTTGCAGTGGCCTGATCTCAGCTCACTGCAGTTTCCACCTCCAGGGTTCAAGCAATTCTCGTGCCTCAGCCTCCTGAATAGCTGAGACTACAGGCATGCGCTGCCACGCCCAGCTAATTTTTGTATTTTTAGTAGTATAGAATTTTGCCACGTTGACCAGGCTGATCTCCAATTTCTGACCTCAAGTCATCACTTGCCTCAGCTTCCCAAAGTGCTGGGATTATAGGCATGAGCCACCATGCTCAGCCCCAAATAAATTTCTAATTGATTAAATATTTACATATAATGAGAAGAACTTTAAAAACTCTAGAAGAAAATATGGCATATTAGAAAAATAATCTAAGGGTAAGAAAGTTATTGAGGCAAGATACAAAATTTAAAAAACTATGAAAAAAGTAGAAAAAATATAGCATTTAAAAATTATGTATGTATAAATATTTCATAAATAAAATCAAAACAAAAGGGATAAGAAAAGATTTAAAATAGATCAGATATGCAAAATATGTAAAGAAACTTTATAAACTTATGAGAAAGAAAAACATCTTTGTAAAATAATTAGCAGAGAATATTAGCAATGAAAATATGAAAGAAAAATGTTAATTGTCAATATGGAAAGATATTTACCCCTAAGAGTAATCAGAATATTGAAAATAGCAATATCAAATTTTTTTCACCCATCAGAGTGAGGAAAAGAAGTGATAAAATTTTGTGAGAATTTTTAAAAACGAGGATTTTGATATTGCATCGGAAAAAGTGTAAATGACAATGTTATTTTGAAATATATTTTTTGGTAAGATTAAAATTAATATAACATTTTACTAAGAATAAAAATTCAGAGGATGCATTCTTAAAGAATTATTTGCAAATTTTGTTAAAGATACTAGCATGTTCACTGTAGCACAAATTAGATTAGCAAGCAAACAAAATCCTTCAACCCTGAATGGTTAAATTGTATAAATATAGAAAACATTCATATTTTTAAATAGTGCTCAGTCATAAAAAATTAACCAAATATTTTCTATTATGTTGTAAATTTAGTAGTGATTCAATAAACAATATGTAAAATACAATCTAATTTTTTAATGGTTTATGTTTGTGTTCATTTGCAGTTTCTTATATATTTATTTTAAATCCCTTAACGATACATACTAAACTGTGAGTCTCTAGAGAGGGAAGTCAAATTGACCAGATAGATAAGAGACATGTAAACATGTTTTTTGTTCCTTTTTTTAACATTTATTTTAAGTTCCGGGTTACACGTGTAAGTTTGTTACAGAGGTAAACTTGTGTCATGGGGTTTGTTGTACAGATTATTTCATTGCCCAGGTATTAGGCCTAGCACTCATTAGTTATTTTGTCTGGTCCTCTCCCTCCTATCATGCTTCATCCTCCAGTAGGCCCCAGTGTCTGTTGCTCCCGTCTATGTGTCCATGTGTTCTCATCATTTAGCTTTTACCTATAAGTGAGAACAATGTGGTTTTGGTTTTCTGTTCCTGTGTTAGTTTGCTAAGGATAATGGGCTCCGGTTCCATCCCTGTTCCTGCAAAGGACATGATCTCATTCTTTTTTTATGGCTGTGTAGTATTAAAAGGTCAAAACCTAACAGATTCTGGCAAGGTTTTAGAGAGAAAGGAATGCTTACACACCGTTGGTGTAAATTAGTTCAACCATTGTGAAAGACAGTGTGGTGATTCCTCAAATACCTAAAAACAGAAATACCATTCCACCCAGCAATCCCATTACTGCGTATATACCCAAAGAAATATAGATTGTTCTGTTATAAAAACACACGCATGCAGGTATGTTCATTGCAG
>NW_012102465.1:4583260-4596350 GCF_000951045.1 Mandrillus leucophaeus | reverse complement strand
AATCACAGCTCACTGCAGCCTTGACCTCCCAGGCTCAAGCAATCGAGCTTCCCACCTCAGCCTTCTGAGTAGCTGTGACTATAGGCATGTCATCTGGCAAATTTTTAAACTTTTTGTAGAGACAGGGTCTCACTATGTTAACCAGATTGGTCTCAAACTCCTGGGTTCAAACAATCCTCTTGCATTGGCCTTCCAAAGTTCTGGAATTATAGGAGTGAGCCACCACACCTGCTCATAATAGTAAAGTTTTAAAGTAAGAAACATAACAGAAGATTTACCCTCCTATCAAATTTCTTTTCTTTTTCCCTCTCATCAAATTTCTAAGTGTACAATAGAGTATCATTAAGTAATAACACTCTGTTGTACAGCAAATTACTGGAAAGTAAACATCTTACATAACTAATTAAACAGCTCCCCATTTTCCCCTCCCATCAGCCCCTGCCAGACAACATTCCCACCTCTGCTTCTGTGAGTTTGGCTATCCAAAATATCTTCTATAAGTAGAATCATGCTGTATTTGTTCTGTGACTGGCTTATTTCATTGAGCATAATTTTCTCCAGGTTAATCCATGTTGCCACATATAGCAAGGTGTCCTTCTTTTATAAGGTTAAATAATATTCCATTGTACATATATACTAAAAGCTGCACAGAGAAGGGAACAATCCATAAAGTGAAAAGGCAACCTATAGAATAGAAGCACATATTGGCAAACCACGTATCTATTAGGGACTTAATGTCCAAAATATACTTTAAAAACTCCTGGAACTCAATTGCAAAAAAAACAAAAAATGCAATTGAATGGGCAAAGGACTTTAAAAATGGTCAATACAACAAATAATCTAATTTTTTAAATAAATGTAACTTATCTGTGTTATCAAGGGCTTGTTTGAATGCAGTTTTATATAGCATTTCCATTTAAATAGACAGTTCTCCAAATAAGACATACAAATGGTCAACAGGGATATAAAAGCAATGTTCAACATTACTAATCATCAAGGAAAAGCAAATCAAAACCACAATGAGATATTACCTTATACCTGATAGGATAGCTATTATTTTAAAAAAGTGTTAAGAATTTAGATAAATTGGAACCTCTGTACACTGTTGGTGGGAATGTAAAATGGTTCAATAGCTATGAAAAAACTGTACAAATGTTACTCTGAAAAAGTACTTTTATTGGTAATTTGATTTACAAAGTGCACAAAAATATCTGGTATTGCTAATTAGATTGAAATTCATTTAAGCAGAAAGAAATTTCATTTTACGGATCAAAATAAGAGTTAAGCAACAATTTGATCTTTTATATATGTTCTTGTTTTATTCCTACTGTTCCATTATTGGAATGATGAGCATGTGGGAATTATTTATATCCTGCTGCTCAAGGTCATCGCCAAGGTCTGATTGTAAAAATTGAAAACGTTGCAACCTCAGGCATAAATGGGTTAAATTTGCATTTATAGAAATTTTAACAGAATTTAAACATTAGATTTTCTTACATCAGATTCTTATATTTTTTAATGCCTTCATAGGATTGTCTGCGTTACTTAAGGATTTTAAGTCTATATTTATCCATTATGCATTCTATTGTTCTTATAAAGATATTTTCTCACCTTCTGTTATGATCATTTTTAAAAGGCAAGAATTTTACTTATATGAGGCTAAAAATGTCTACAGTGTAAGTATTCTGGGAAGGTACTTGAATTAGCTCTCCAGGTATGCTAACAGTACCCAAGAAGAGCCAAGTGCTATATACTCACTTATTGTTTTGTTTTGTTTTTTTTCTGGGAAGCACTAAACCAAGACTGATGCACCCTCAATACACAGTGAGTACAAGAAAAAGAAAATCAGCATAAGGTTACATAGGAAAGAGAAAATAAATCACAATTCTTTTCACCACCTTGTAGACTAACAGCAATCAAACACCACTAAACATTGTATACTCACAACTAAATAGAAATGTATTTGTAATTCCCTCTAGCAAGTCCGAAGACATGGTTTTACAAAACAAGACCAGAAAAAGTTGGAAGATATATAAGGACTACAGGCCAAATACCATTTAAAATATGTTAGCAAATGAGCAAAATTCAAAGGAAATTCAAATGTACAAGTAAAAATGCAATGACAGAGTTGAGTCTAATGGAAGACAATAAAGAATAGAAGTGACAAAGTGCAAATTTATATGATAATATAAAAAGTTCTCCCAAAGTGCAACTAAAAAGAACAAAGAAAGAAAGAAATACAAGCAAAGATCCCAATATTTTGAAAGGGCAAACAGGGAGCATTACTTGAACCCAGAAGTTTAAGACCAGCCTGGGAAACATAGTGAGAACACGTCTCTACAAAAAAGTAATATTAAAATTAGTCAGATGGGTGGCACACACCTGTAGTCCCAGCTACAGGAGGCTGAAGTGAGAGGATCACTTGAGCTCAGGAGGTTGAGGCTGCAGTAAGCCATGATCACATCACTTCACTACAGCCTGGGCAACAAAGCTGGGCCCTGTCTCAAAAAAGAAAAGATCATAGATATGGAAAACAATGAATCTACCTAAAAAACAAGTGTTCCAAATGAAGAAAGAACTATTTGAAAAGAGGTGATAGCCAAAAACTAAATTGAAAATAGTATTTCCAAGAAAGAAGGGAAAAAATAAACAAAACACCTCAGTGTTCAAATGAAAGAGTTTCACCACATTTTTACACAAGGATTCCTGGGAGGAGATAACCGACATCTTCACAATGGGTCTTGTCTTCTAAGTATTAAAGTTCTCTTCTGTTGAGGTTGTTCCTTCGTGAGTGTTATGTGAGACACAGATACTTTACTACTGTGTCCATTCAGAGAGGTTTAACCACATACGTCTTACCCCGACCTCCTTGTTATTTTTATTTATTTTTGAGACCGAGTTTCACTCTTGTTGGCGAGGCTGGAGTGCAATGGTGTGATCTCAGCTCACCACAACCTCTGCCTCCTGGGTTCAAGCAGTTCTCCTGCCTCAGCCTCCTGAGTGGCTGGGATTACAGGAATAAGTCACCATGCCTGGCAATTTTTCTTTTTTTTTTTTAGTGGAAATAGGGGGCTTCTCCATGTTGGCCAGGCTGGTCTTGAACTCTCGACCTCAGGTGATCCACCCACCTCAGCCTCCCAAACTGCTGGGATTACAGGTGTGAGCCATTGCGCCGAATCTCCATATTTGAATTGTATTTGTCCTATGTCCTGGGTCATCACGTCGAGTTATTGACCACTAGGCCTGAACCAGTTTGGATCATATCTCTGGCCATAATGTCATTCAGGCAAAGCAAATACCAGGTGCCACTACTTGAAGTTCTCTCCAATGGGGAGATACCTCCCCCACTTTTCTTTTGTCATTCATAGTCACTCTGCATTGGGACTACAGTAGTACTGACATCACCTGATATCGGGTTTTACCAGAATATTATGCATATCCATCTATAACACCATACTCATTTTTCCCTCCTCAGCCAACTGGTGATAAGGGACTCTTAATAAGGTCATAAGTGGTCAAGAGAGAAAAAGCAATTTGTCAGGAGTAGGCACTGAGAACACTTACTTATGCAACTATTTTGTGCCCTGAGGGCTGTTTTGAGTCTGATGCTGAATATGCCACTTCCATTTGATGTAGGAGTACTGCTGAGCATGCCTAGCATTATTTTTGGTAGGTCAGAAAACATCTAGTTCATGATGGCCAGATTTCAGTCTCTATTAGTGCAGTAGCAAGCTAAGAAGCTGCATCTCAAAAGGAGAATAGTTATCTGTAGATGATAGCACAGCACTGTTCCAAATTCTCAAAGGTCTGTGGTATGATTCACCTTTAGGAACCTGCCATTAGTTTCATATAGTATTGCTAACTGCTGCAGACACCACAAGCGCCATCATAGATGCTGATCATATGGCCCAATGACGGAGCAGCTTATATGGAAACTTGTACTTGTTTAGGCATCTTCTCTTACCTGGATATCACTCAAAATGGGCAACCTTATAGGTTACCTGGTGATTGGTTCTGAATAGCACACACCAACAAGGAATATGCTGCTTCCAAAAGTCAAAGAGGTCCATTAGCACTGTGACCACTTAGTGGTGGGACAGGCAGGTGAAACAAATTGTCTTTCATCTTGTAAAGAATAAAAGAATAAACGACACAGACAAGATAACTAGATACCCAGAAGTTTCACTGAGATATAGACTCCTGAATTTTTGTGAGATTTATTTCCGGTATGCTTTTTTTTTTTTTTTAATGAAAAGTCTAAAGTAGTTGTAACATCCTTCTCTCCTGGTCCAATGAACATTTTGTTATTAGTATAATGCACTAGTATGATGCCTTGTGGCATATAAGGTGATTGAGATCTCTGTATGTTACACTGTAACTTACAGTTGTTATATTATTACAGTCATAAGGCAATATCATGATTTTGTATTGCTGACTTTTCTGAAAGGAAACTGTCCTCCGTGGTCTTTTTAAAACAAGTATAAAGAAAGTGTTCATGAGATGAATAACTGCATACCATATGCCAGAAGATGTGTTAATTTGCCCTAGCAACAAAACCATATCTGGGACAGTGGCTGTAGCTGGAATCAACACCCAAATAAGTTTATAATGATCCACTGTCATTCTCCAAGGACCATATGCTTTCACCACAGGTAAAATAGGTGAAGTAAAGGAGGGTGGGGATATGAGGGGCATCATCATCCTTGTGCCATTTTGCCCTTGATGGAAAGAATAACCTCAGTAGTGCTTCTGGGAATGCAGTATTGAATTTGCTTATTTTGATGGATAAATGCAGTGTTAGCAGCTTCCCTTGGCTATTCCTGCCACTATAACCCACCTCATGGGTCAAGGAACCATTGTATGGATTTTGCATGTTTCTGAATATATTTGTTTGAACTATACATTCTGGAATTGAGAAAACAACCACAATGTGGTTCAGGAAATTCCTGGACACATTGTGCAATGGTCCTGAGCCAAACATTTATAAATATCTATGCTTCACATTTCTTATATGAAAAAAGGGATATAATAATAGCTTATTTATAATGTTGATTTAAGGTATAAATGAGAGGATTATAAGTTATGAGCTTTTCTAGCACATAGTAAGCCCCAAAAAGTATTATATATTATTAATTTTAGTTTCATTAAAAGGATGATTTTACTATGTTGACAATTCTGTATCAGCTGCATGCATCTGACTAAGAAAAGAATTATATTAAGAAATCAAACCAACTAAGTACCTAGTAATTATTTTTATTATAAAATTTTAAACTTCAAAATTAGTTTTTATTATACTCTGATCAGTTCTAAAATTTGAATTAACATTCTTAATTGTATATTTTTTGAAAAATAATGAGACTGTGTTATATTATAATTTTCGTAAAACATGTGTAGCAAAATGTTTGGAGAAAATGCAATATAGATTTTTACCATGGATCATGATTATTTTTCTTTATTTTGGTAACAATTATGTATTTACATTTTTAATGTTCACAGCAATATATTTTTCATAGCTTAAATGAAAATTGAACTCAAGTATTGAAAAATGAAAAGTTAGAAATCACTTTTGAAATTTAGGACAGCTTCCTAGGCATTTTGTTTACAGTTTGTTACTGTGAGGACAGCTGGAAAAAGACACTGGTGAAGAGCAGGCATCCAGTCAGGACAGTTGGAGCTGAAGCAATTCCAGTCTCTGAGGCTCATCAGTGAATGGAAAGGGCCAACACTTGGTAACAAAAATGGTAACACATGAATAATTACTGTCATTATCAGGATACAAACAAAGAACTAAAACAGTCCAAAAAGAACCAAAAATCCACCATAGAAATGGAAGTGAATAGCAGGAAGAAGCATCAGGACTCCAAGGGTGAAAGAAGCAGAAGCTGTGAAAGCCAGCAGGGAACAGAGAAAGTTTGCTCATACTTTCTGTTCAGCCAGCCAGTCAGCTTGTCCTATACTTCAGCAACATTCTTGTTGGCTTATTCCCTTTCCCATCCACAATGATACCATCATGGATGAGCTCCTGTGCATTATTCAGAAAAGGACAGGCTTTGCTGGAACAATAAACACCACAATCTAGGGACTAGACACAACCAAAGCTGATTTGTCCATCATGCCACAGTGTGTTAAGTGCTGAGCACTCCTGTGGGTAGAGCTGACACAGGGCTTAAGGATCACTATGCCGCCATCTACCCAGAAGACCAAAAAAGGAGAGTGGAGCAGTGGCAGCCCAGATACTGTATTGCCCTTCCCAGAAGTGACACGCTGTCCTTCCATTCACATTGCTTTGTTCTGCTAGTCACATGGCAGACCTCACCTCTAGGCAGGCTGGGAACTGTGTGTGGACACTGGTCACCACTAACAGTTTTTCCCACTCTACCCTCACCAGTTTCCACCTAATTAAAATAACATAGTGATTAATCTTTCTGACAATTTTCTTCTCTGATTCCAACTCATACATTTTCTTTGGGATTCTTTTTTCTTAACTGCCTTCAGTGAA
Source organism: Mandrillus leucophaeus (assembly GCF_000951045.1). Classification (NCBI taxonomy): domain Eukaryota; kingdom Metazoa; phylum Chordata; class Mammalia; order Primates; family Cercopithecidae; genus Mandrillus; species Mandrillus leucophaeus. Next base: position 4,589,851 of record NW_012102465.1, on the reverse strand, counting down.
AACCCATCACTAACTAGATCAAAATGAAACTCCATATCCTTTTTAACAAAAATCTTCACAATCTGGTTCTACTAAACCTAACTTTAACAAGCGATAATAAAAGAGATAGTTTCTGTGACTTCTGCACAGACCAGGTCACTTTTAATCTTGTTCATGACATTTCCTTCACTTTGATGGGATTCTTTTTCCTACCCATTCAGACAACCAACACTAGAAATTCTATCTGGAGAGAAAAATGAGTTAACATCTGAGGAGATCAGGGAACATGGCCCTGTGGCAGTCTACCGGCTGCCCTCTACTCTCAATTTCAATTCAATCAGCAACCAGGTCCCCTAAGTTTTGTGATTGTGGATTGGCAGGAACATGGCACAGAAGGATTGTGGAGGCAACATGCTCTGCCAGATGATGAATATAGACAGAGAACTGATGAAAAATATTTTCCCCTATGAAATGAGAGCCAGACATGGAAAATCCTCAGATTGGGCGGGGTGGGTTGGGGAGGGGGCAGGGAGAGAAATCCTATAAGTAGAGATTGACCTGGGAATGTCCATATATGGTTTTGCTGGTATCTCAGACTCCTAGATAGCTGTGGGGAAGAGCTGGTGATCTGAATTCTCTCTATCATTGAGGAAATAATACCACCACCTTTGCAGAAGGTAAGTCCAGAAAATAGAAAGCTTTAATCAATGAGCATAAAATAAATAGAGTGAGCTTGATGACTGGCATTCCACCACTTCACAGGACAGAGCTTTGCCCTTCTCTCATCTCATCAGACTTTTACCTGTTAAGGATCTCTGGATCTAGATCTCAACTCCAAGTGTGGCATATGGGGAGGCAAAGGAAAATAACCTAACCAGAACTATGAAACAAAAAGAAAAGAAAAAAAAAAAAAAAAGGAAAAACAACAGAATACTCATAGTATAGCAAGATAGGACTGCTGTAAGAGAGAGAGAATAACTTAAAGCAAAATAAATAAGAACACATATGACAATTCAATTATAGCACAAAATGTTTTCTATAATAGGTACATAGGTAGTGAGATAATTATTTAAGTTTGTGTGTAATATTTTATTTGAATTAAAAATCAGGAAACAAAATGATCACCAAATTAGGTTACTGAGTGAGTTTCAAATTAGGAATTCGTTCAAATGAAAGAAATTTTCCAAAGCACACACCAAACAGAATAATGAAATGAGAAAAACAAATAACAGCTAGAGAGGTGAGAATTAAATGAGTAGGAAAAAAATATTCTTGAGCTGGAACAAGACCTGATTCTGGGGACTAAAAGCCTTTGCAAGGTAAATGAATAGAGGAAAACACTTAGGTTTATTTTAATAAAATCATTTAACTCCAAGAGTAAGAAGAAAATCTTTATACTTGCAGAAGAAATAACTACCTAGCTACAAAGTAAAAAGGAACACAGTGAGATGAGAGGTCTCCATTCTGACACTCGTTAGAAAACAATGGAGCAATATGAATAATCAAGTCACAGCCATTCTACACACACACACACACACACACACACACACAAAACTATATTTGCAAATATCAAAGAATTGAAGAAACAGAGACCTTGAAATGAAAGAACATGAAGAAGAGAGGAAGAAAATTTCTTCTATCTCCTTCCAAATAGACAGTGAGTATTTATTTCAGTGAAAACCCAAAAACATTGTCTTGCATTTCTGTGGTTCTAATAGCATCGCTTTCCCATCTGTGAAGTTTACACAAAGACATGGAATATACTGATTTGCTTCACCCAATCAGGACATGTTCCTCCACCTGAGATTTATACCATGTCCATTCCAAATGCATGGAGCCAATATAGGTAGTATGCTTTCCCAAAAGAAATCTGTACCATTAGAAAGATGAAATGAAAACTCATTCTACTACTTGTCAAGACACCGTTAGTGGAATGAGAGGTATATTAGAAGATTTGAAGATTCTTTTGATCATAGAACACAACACAGTGATATTTGAATAAATAAATAGCAAAACTGCTTGTTACAGCTCCAAATGAGGGAAGGCTGCCATGAAGGGCCAAAAAGAGGGTTGCACCAGGGACAGGCTAACAACAAACTGGGACTTTCGGGAGCAGGTTATGCATGGCAAGTGGGATAGGATTAGCTAGGTCGCACAGGCTCCTAGTGGATTGACTAATTTAAATAATCTCACTGGCTCTGGGCATAGAGGCTGCCCCTAATTGTCTGTTATCTGGCTTTGGGGCAATTACTGCAGGTGCATAGTGACTCCAGAAAACGAGAGTCCAATAAAGCAAGTGATTGTCATGTGGACTTAATCAGCTGCTCTAGAAGTGGAACAGATCTGCCTCTAGCCACATCCTCAAAACTGGATCCGATAGCATTTAAAAAAATAACAAATTACAATACAAAAGACAAGCATCAGACCATCAGATATAACTCCTGTGAATATATTCTTCAAAAGGACTCCTGTTCAGAATATATGAGACCTTGAACTCAACAAGGAGAATATGAACAACTAAATTTAAATGAAAAATCTGCAAATACTTAGAAAAAATATATAAGATTAAGAAATAAACAAATTTAAAAAAAAGGATGCTTACTCTTCATTAGAGAAATGCCAAATAGAACCACAATGAGATGCCACTAAATATAAATCAAAATAGCTAACACCCACAGATATTGGTGAAGATAAAATTCAAGAAGTTTCACATGTGGCTGGTATGAATGCAAAATGATATAGACACTTTGCAGGACACTTTAGCAGTTTCTTGTAAGACACAGAAATCCTTCCTTAAGGATTTACTCAAGGTCAATGAAAAGATGTGTTCACATGAAGGCTCATATCTGGATATTCACAACAGCTTTATTTATAACATCCAAATACTGAAAAAAGGGCTTTATGTTTATCAACTTGTGAGTTGACAAATTGTGGTATATCCTTGCAATATAATTCTGCACAGCTTTAAAAGCAATTAAATGTTGATTAACTACTAATACACTCAACAAGGATAGAACTCAAAATGCTAAGTGAATGAGGCCAGACACAAGACTAAAAATTCTATGATTTATTTATGTGACATTCTGGAAAAGGTAACTGTATTATCAGAAAGCAGAGCAATGGTTACCAGGAGCAGTAGAGGGGAGAGATTGACAGCAGAAGGTCATGAGGAAACATTTTGCAGTGGTAGAAATATTTCATATCATGCTTTCAAACTCATACAATTGTACATTTTACATTGCTGAATTTGTTGTATGCAACTTACACATTGAAATATCTGATTAATAGTTAATAACAACGTATTTTATACCTGAACATTACTGATAGTATATTTTGCATTCTTACCACAAAGAAGTATGAGAAGTAATGCGTGTGTTAATTAGCTTGATTTGGCTGTTTAATGATGTATACATGTATCAAAATATCATGTTGTAAGCATAAATATGTACAACTTTGTTAGTCAATTTAAAGAGTAAATAATTAAAAAACACAATAGTAGAATGCAGACATTTTTTATCATTAATGTTTTGGTTTATTTCTTTCCTTTATTCCCCCATGAAAATTTCTTTTTAATATACTCTTGAACAAATTAGTGTCCACAAAAAGAAAAAGAAATTTCTGACTAAGAACACTAAGTCCACTATAATTCAGCTATTTGAAATAGCAGCACCTATTTTGTTTATTGAATAACAGATTTTATTATTTAACTCCTAGCCTACTAGCATAACTGAAGATTTTTCATCTTCATTTAAACCATTTAATAACTGCCCAGCCAAAATCACTGATAACCCTCCTGTACTCCTATAGTTTTCTTGAATCCTTAAGAAAGTGGGTTTTACATGCGTATTCCTATACCTCACAAGATTTTAAAACTTTCAAATAAAATAACACATAAATAATGTTTTGCAGACTACAAAACACTTTAGAAATTATAGCAACTATTACTTATTATTCTTTGAGTAGGAATAATTCCTAATTCATCTTTGCGCATAAAACATAATTTTTTGCTCAGAAAATGTATTGAATATAGTTGAATAGATGATTGGAATTCTTATTTTTATATTTGAATTATTCTACCTTGTGACATTTAATTTAGACACAACATGATAGCATTATCCTTGGGACAAAAGATGAATAGTGACTAACACTGACTATCTTGTTTTTCTATCGGTTTTACTCGTCATCAAATTTCCTCCAAGTGAACTATTTATTGAGTTTCAGTAGCACCGAGTGCCAAAGGACAATTAAATTGATCCTCAACAAATTACTAAGAAACACTTCCTTGATTTTAGTGTTTCCCCTTAATTGTGAAGCCATGGCAGCTCCACAAATAAATGGGTTGCTTAACAGACTCCACTGCTAATAATGTGAAAAGCCTGAATTACCTAATGTTGCTTACAACATCTCTATTACCATTCTGAATGCAGCCAAAAATAGAGTGATAAAGACCAGAATAGTTGCTATATTTTTCACCACAAAGTACATTCAGTCCTTCATGGGCATATGCACAAATACGGACCCATGCACCTATATATAAATATATATGTATATGTGCATATATATATATATCCACCCACACGCGCACAAGTAGGTGCATATATACATAAATAAAATACTAAACCTCTGTTTTGTTGGGGTTTTTTTGGTTTTTTTTGTTTGTTTGTTTGTTTGTCTTGGTGACACAGTCTCGCTCTATGCAATGGTACAATCTCGGCTCACTGCAACCTCTGCCTCCTGGGTTCAAGCAATTCTTCTGCCTCAGCCTCCCAAGTAGCTGGGAGTACAGGTGCACACTGCCATGCCCAGCTAATTTTTTGTATTTTAGTAGGAACAGGGTTTCACCTTGTTGCCCAGGCTGGTCTCGAACTCCTGAGATCAGACAATGTGACCGCCTCAGCCTCCCAAAGTGCAAGAATTATAAGCGTGAGCCATGACGCCCGGTCTAAACCCCTGTTTTTAAAACATTTCATGTCAATTGTTTTGGCATTAAAAGTTTGGTCCTTGTTAAGTTCTTTTTATAAATAAACTAGGACTCAAAGAATAAAAAACAAAACAAAACTTATTTTTGGAGGGGGTGTCTGCAATTCTGTTTTTATTTCACTAGGAGACTGCCTAATTACCTAGAACTGATTGACTCTATTTTCAGAAAACTAAGTATAAGTGACATGGGAGTAATTCCATGTATAATTTTTCCAGCAGTTAATCAGCAGTGCCTATTACATTGCTTGATTCATAGTACCTGTGATAAATAATCAAAAATAACTACCAATTCTGAAAGTCTATGTTCCAGTGACCATTTTCAGTGGTTTGTATATTTCAATCTCATTGATTCTCAGAACAGATTTATGTCATGGGCACAACTATCCTCATGTTACTTTCCACTCTATGCCTCCCTCCATTCCATGATAAATCCCCCTGTGTATGTTTTTCATAGCTGACATAACAAACCACCATAAATAGCGCTTAAAACAATAAAAAATTATCATCTCATAGTTTTGGAGGTCAGGAGTCTTAAAATCAAGGTGTGATGGAGAGGATGCATTCCTTTCTGGAAGTACGAGGGGAGACTTGGTTTCCTCGCTTTTTTCAGCTTTTAGAGGTTGCCACATTGTCAATTACCTTCATCCTCAAAGACAGCAAAGTCAAATTTCTCTAAATCCTTTCTCTTTAGTCATAATATTTGCTGCTTTTGAACTCAAGTGATTAGACTGGGTCAACCTGGATAATCCAGGATAATCTCGTCTCTAGATCTTTAATCTTAATCATATCTTCAAAGTCTCCTTTGCCACGTAAGGAGGCATTCACAGATTCAGGGCCATTATTCTGCCAGCTACCTCTATATCATCCATTTTTCAGTGACCAACTTCTTATGCCTCTGGCTTAAAGTGAAACCTAGATTCTTGCTAAAGGCATTTATTTTCACCTTTTTTACAAGTAAAACTAATCATTCTTCTGCTTCCTTTCTTCCAAAATAACCAGAAATTGGATCTGTTTTATCTTGGTTTTACACCTTTAAATCCCAACCATTATTACTCATTTCAAAGTACCTATTCTTACAAATTTCTTACCATAAGAAACGTAACATTTCTATTTCACATCGTAATTTTTGTCTTTTTGTTCTTAGACTTAGTCACCTACAATAATTTTCCTCCCTCCTTCCTCCGATTTCCATGGCCTCATCTTCAGTTGTGCATGTCAGCCTCAATTGGGCTGCAAATATATTGGCCACTTATTTTTTGCTTCTTTTCTGTTTGCTTTTGATCAAGTTCCAGGGAGCCAGACAGAATTAAGAGAACATATTTCCAATTATTATTGTATCTTCTTTAGATTCCTCAAGACTACAGCCAGGAAAGGATCTGGTTTAATTACTAATTGTTGCACTGTAAAAGGCTATTGCAGCAAAGGAAGGAAAATGATAAACTCTTGACAAAATAATGTTCCCTTAGAGTTCAAGGGAAACACCTTTGATCTTTATTCCCATGGTGCATGCCACCATTCTCTCTCTTAGGACTCCACTTGCTTCTTCACTCTTAGGTTGTGCTCCTATATCCAAAGTGAATCTTTCATTAAATCTCACTGTATAAATCTTTATTCCCCCCTACCAATTTTTTT
>NW_012102465.1:4578152-4582375 GCF_000951045.1 Mandrillus leucophaeus | reverse complement strand
TGGATAAAGGAAATGAGAAGGGATAATTACAGTTTATAGATATACTTTAAATGTTTCTCTACTTAATATTTGCCTCCCATAACATCCAAAATGACCCCATTTTTAGTGCTTCTTTCAGCTGTAATGTTAATATCTTCACTAAAAAGTTTTACCCTTGGATTATGAGTTTGCAACATCTCTTTTATATAAAAAATAATTTAAAAAGTAAATTAAGTAAATTAAAGTAATTATGGACAATCTTCCCTTATTCGCTTCCTCCACCAGTCATGTTTCTAGTTCTTACCAACATTAATAGTTATCATCGTTGACTTCATTTCCTAAGCTTTTCACGCTAACTTATTCATCCATCACTCACTCCTTATCACACTAAAATTGTTTTCTTTCCCATCTTGCCATCAAAATATTCCTCTATAGCTCACCCTTAGCCTCCCTGTTTATAAAATCAGTAGACATCCCAGCAGCTTTTTACCTTCTTTTAAAAATACTCTTTTCTTAGAATGTCTCACCCTTTCTCTTTATTTATTTTTTTACCCTAAGTGATTCCTTTCCAGGACTTTTTTGTCTACCTTTCCCCATCAGTTCTTTAAATGTTTGTGTGTTTCAACTTATGGTAATTTACCTTCTCGGTCCACAACTCCTGACCCTGTCCAGGAATGCAGCTTCAGTTGCCACCAACGTTTTGGTGATTCCTAATTCAGAATCTTCCATTCAGACTTCTCTGAACTTCAAGTTATAGCTAACTTCTTCTGGCTAAAATTTACATAGAAATACCTCTAGGGAATCATATCCATGCCCAGTCAAAATAAGAACGTTTTATTCCTGCCTCACACTTAATGCCTACCTAGGACGAATCAAGAAAAAGCTGCATCATCTACAAAGTGTGACTGTAAGTGAAGGTAAACAATAAGATATTTTGAACACATTTAAAACTTTAAAAGTTGACGATTGTTTTCTTATAAAAAATGTATCCTCATTGTCACTGTGTTATGGAAAGCACAACACTGTATATTTATAATGCAAATATAATTCAAGAAAACTTAAAATTCTTGGAGAAACCTGAACAGAAGGAAAAATCCTGAATGCAGATATTTTCATTAGGACATTGGGAGTTACTTGGTTGTATAAATTAGGTGTATGCATGACTAAGACTATTTCTTTGAAGGTTTGTGAATTAGTACACATTATGTATTTTATTGTGACCATCTGTACATACAGAGGAGTTTGGTGAAAGTGTTATGGCCTTAGAAAATAGCCCTGAGCACAAATAGTATTTCTGCTACCTGCTAGCCTGTAATCACTAGAAATTTACTTACCCTCCTTTAGCTAGTTTCTCTGTTCACAAAGCAAGGTCACAGATATTTAACCTACAAGCTTGGTGTAAGGATCCTGTCACCCTACTGTTCCTGGCATGTATCTGGCACTCGAAAGAAACGGAAACTGTTAAAAATATTATTTGCAACATTATTAATAGATTTTATTTTATTTCTTAGGTGTATGTTCCCATAAGGAAAAAAAATGAATCAATAGAAAATATCAATAAATATATTACTCCTAAATTTTGTTTATGTAGTTTTAATTCTAGGCAGATATATTTACAATTATTTGTTCTTGAGATTGATACCCTTTGAGTTTATATAGTGGCAGTACATATTCCTAGCCTACTAAACACAGAATACACTGAAAAATCAAGTCTAGAAACGTAGAGAAGTGAGCCACAGACAAAATCAGTATGGTATCCTCGAGTGACTACTTTAAGTTATATTCTAATTGAACTTGACTAAGCATCATGAACTTTTCCTCTGAGCTCTTTTTTTTTTTTTTTTTTTTTTTTTTTTTTTTGAGACAGAGTCTCGCTCTGTCGCCCAGACTGGAGTGCAGTGACACGATCTCAGCTCATTACAGTTTCCACCTCCTGGGTTCACGCCATTCAAGGAGTTCAATTCTTATTACTAAATTAGACTTTTCATGAGATATTGTTAATTAGATTTTATGTGTCAATATTGTTTTACTGTAATGTTCATAGTGTCTTTTATATTTACATAATTGTTACCCCGAATTGTAATATGAGCCATCCATGATAAAATACAGTACCTAAGCAATACTTAGAACCTGTATTTATCTTATTAATATTGTCTACCACCTCAACCAAACATTCAGAACAAATCCAAAATAAGATTGCTCTTTTGATCATACATGTAGACAAACAAACCATTTTGGTCTACTTGAATCTTTTAATACCTGCATAGTACTACCTGCACTGGGGATTAAGACAGAAAAAGTCTGCTAAAAGTTTTAACCACAAAGACTGACACACCATTGCTTCTGGTTGCATAGCTTGTGTCCAATCTCTCTACTCCAGTTTTAAATTTGAGTTATGACACACAAAAAAAGGTCATGTCCTCAGATTCTTTGAATCCTGAGGACTATTTGACCATCCTAAAAGAAGCATGCATGTAAAAACTGTTTATACATCTTGGAAGCTTTTCTCTTTTGAGAAAGGGACTCATAGAGTTTGACAATCCTTTGCAATTGGTAATCCTTATATCCAGGTAATTCATCATTCCTTTACATGCATTGCTTTATTCAAACTCTGTTAAGGTAAAATAATCTGATTTTCTTTTCGGTGTCAAAAGTGTTCTTTTATATTTATATGCTATCACTATTTGGTAACACATTTTATTCTGGCCCCAGTCTCATCCTGTGAGAGTTCCCCTTCTCCAGTTGCTGTTTCTGATTTGCATAAAGACACCCCATCCTGTCTATCATAGTTTCTATTTATCATTCCAAGGAGTAAGCAGATGCTGAGAACTAGAATTTATGTAATAGGCTTCTCACTATATTCTCAATGCTCTTGAGTGATAATCATACCATGTCTGATTAGACTTCATATAATTGAGATCCAGCTATTCTATGAAGGGCAGTCTGCTTCATCATTGGCCAGTTCTATGATGGGAGGCATCTTTCCTATACACACAGCCACATCCTCCTTCCTTATGATATCAGTGATTCATTCACCTGTTTATTTGTCCAGTGTATAGTGAGCATCTTACATACTAGACTCTGTAAATAAAATAAAACAAGATACAATTTCTGCATTCAAGGAAATTTGTTGTCTAATGGGAACAGGCTACAATGCAAGAAGAACCTTGATCTAATGAACTAGCCATGTAACCATACCTTTCTTTGTAGAAGGTTCCTTCCAACCAATCCTTCCAATCTCGGGTTAAACATTACTGCCTGAATCTTGAACTTAGAAGAGGTTCTTTGTTATATATGGGCAACAAGAAAATCCATATTCTCACATTAGAGCCCATATATCAGCTTTTAATAATTGTGACTATATAATTTACACTTCTTTTCTGTTTTATTCCATGTCTCTTGAAAGTAGGGACTGGAGTGTATAATATTTTTGCTCATCATTATTTTTAGTAAAATGACTGGTACATAATAATTAGCAAATACTAAATGAGTTAATGAATGAATTGGCAGTATTAGTATTGGTTCTGCTTTTTCACCACACTGTGGCTGTATTAATTTCTGTCACTGCAAAAAAATACCACAAAATTAGAAACATAATACCAGATGCTTATAATCTCATTTTCTATGGGACAGAAGTCCAGGGATGGCTAAGCTGGATTGCAGCTAAAACTACTATCACCTTGAAATTTGGCAGCAATTAAATCTGACAGTTCCCCTTTTCCAGGATTCTGGTCTCAGAGCCAGGACTGTGATCTTATCTGAGGTTTGGAGTCCTCTTACAGGGTCAATGATTTTTGGCAATATCTAGTTCCTTGTATTTTGTAGCTTTCAGAGGCTGCCTACCATTCGTTATCATAGGACCCTCTTACAGTATGGCAATTTGTTTCTTGAAGGCCAATAGAAAAGTGTCTCTTTCAATAGGAACACTGTTACACTGTTGGTGGGAGTGTAAATTAGTTCAACCATTGTGGAAGACAGTGTGGCGATTCCTCAAGGATCTAGAGCCAGAAACACCATTTGACCTGGCAATCCCATTACTGGGTATATACCCAAAGGATTACAAATCATTCTACTATAAAGACACATGCACACATATGTTTACTGCAGCTCTGGTAACAACAGCAAAGACTTGCAATCAACCCAAATGTCCATCAATGATAGACTGGATAAAGAAAATGTGGTACATATACACCATGGAATACTATGCAGCCATAAAAAAGGATAAGTTCATGTCCTTTGCAGGG
>NW_012102465.1:4573395-4576122 GCF_000951045.1 Mandrillus leucophaeus | reverse complement strand
TGTCGCCCAGGCTGGAGTGCAGTGGCTCCATCTCAGCTCATTGCAACTTGTGTCTCCAGGGTTCAAGTGATTCTTGGGCCTTACTCACTACTGAAGAAAACCCAACCACACAGCATAGGAGCAAATCATATTGCCTGAATCCATTTTCTTTACTAATTTCCCACAATTAGAGTCTGGAATATTTTTGCCTCGACTTTGCAAATGGCGATGCCCATTGTTACCAAAGTCCTGTAGATTTATGAGTGTCAGGTGGAGTGAGGGACCTCGGGTGGTATGGAGCAGAAGGTTGAGGTGGTGGTGGTAGAATGAATTCTGAAACTCCAAAATTAAAGCCATGAACCCATCTTCATGGTTATTTTCACATGTAAGAGCTGAGAATATGTTCACTTCTCTAGGTTGTGAAATCATTAGCTCAAGCACAGATATATCATCCGAAGCCAGAAACTAAGGTGCAGATATGGGCGAATCTAAATCCATATGGAAGAAGGATACACTTCCTCATTTTGCAAGTTGTCTATCATTTCCTATGAAAACAGTAATTCTCATTTCCATGTAAAATACTACTTGTTTGTTTTTATACCTATCAATTGCCTTGATGAATAAGCAAGTGTAATAGATGCCCTACTAGTAGCTTACTTCTTGCTTATTACAGAAAAGGGCCCTGGTTTGTTCATTCTAATAAAGACAAGAAGAAATTGTGTTATACTTACTTTTCATTTGGGTGTGGATAAAGGAAATGAGAAGGGATAATTACAGTTTATAGATATACTTTAAATGTTTCTCTACTTAATATTTGCCTCCCATAACATCCAAAATGACCCCATTTTTAGTGCTTCTTTCAGCTGTAATGTTAATATCTTCACTAAAAAGTTTTACCCTTGGATTATGAGTTTGCAACATCTCTTTTATATAAAAAATAATTTAAAAAGTAAATTAAGTAAATTAAAGTAATTATGGACAATCTTCCCTTATTCGCTTCCTCCACCAGTCATGTTTCTAGTTCTTACCAACATTAATAGTTATCATCGTTGACTTCATTTCCTAAGCTTTTCACGCTAACTTATTCATCCATCACTCACTCCTTATCACACTAAAATTGTTTTCTTTCCCATCTTGCCATCAAAATATTCCTCTATAGCTCACCCTTAGCCTCCCTGTTTATAAAATCAGTAGACATCCCAGCAGCTTTTTACCTTCTTTTAAAAATACTCTTTTCTTAGAATGTCTCACCCTTTCTCTTTATTTATTTTTTTACCCTAAGTGATTCCTTTCCAGGACTTTTTTGTCTACCTTTCCCCATCAGTTCTTTAAATGTTTGTGTGTTTCAACTTATGGTAATTTACCTTCTCGGTCCACAACTCCTGACCCTGTCCAGGAATGCAGCTTCAGTTGCCACCAACGTTTTGGTGATTCCTAATTCAGAATCTTCCATTCAGACTTCTCTGAACTTCAAGTTATAGCTAACTTCTTCTGGCTAAAATTTACATAGAAATACCTCTAGGGAATCATATCCATGCCCAGTCAAAATAAGAACGTTTTATTCCTGCCTCACACTTAATGCCTACCTAGGACGAATCAAGAAAAAGCTGCATCATCTACAAAGTGTGACTGTAAGTGAAGGTAAACAATAAGATATTTTGAACACATTTAAAACTTTAAAAGTTGACGATTGTTTTCTTATAAAAAATGTATCCTCATTGTCACTGTGTTATGGAAAGCACAACACTGTATATTTATAATGCAAATATAATTCAAGAAAACTTAAAATTCTTGGAGAAACCTGAACAGAAGGAAAAATCCTGAATGCAGATATTTTCATTAGGACATTGGGAGTTACTTGGTTGTATAAATTAGGTGTATGCATGACTAAGACTATTTCTTTGAAGGTTTGTGAATTAGTACACATTATGTATTTTATTGTGACCATCTGTACATACAGAGGAGTTTGGTGAAAGTGTTATGGCCTTAGAAAATAGCCCTGAGCACAAATAGTATTTCTGCTACCTGCTAGCCTGTAATCACTAGAAATTTACTTACCCTCCTTTAGCTAGTTTCTCTGTTCACAAAGCAAGGTCACAGATATTTAACCTACAAGCTTGGTGTAAGGATCCTGTCACCCTACTGTTCCTGGCATGTATCTGGCACTCGAAAGAAACGGAAACTGTTAAAAATATTATTTGCAACATTATTAATAGATTTTATTTTATTTCTTAGGTGTATGTTCCCATAAGGAAAAAAAATGAATCAATAGAAAATATCAATAAATATATTACTCCTAAATTTTGTTTATGTAGTTTTAATTCTAGGCAGATATATTTACAATTATTTGTTCTTGAGATTGATACCCTTTGAGTTTATATAGTGGCAGTACATATTCCTAGCCTACTAAACACAGAATACACTGAAAAATCAAGTCTAGAAACGTAGAGAAGTGAGCCACAGACAAAATCAGTATGGTATCCTCGAGTGACTACTTTAAGTTATATTCTAATTGAACTTGACTAAGCATCATGAACTTTTCCTCTGAGCTCTTTTTTTTTTTTTTTTTTTTTTTTTTTTTTTTGAGACAGAGTCTCGCTCTGTCGCCCAGACTGGAGTGCAGTGACACGATCTCAGCTCATTACAGTTTCCACCTCCTGGGTTCACGCCATTCAAGGAGTTCAATTCTTATTACTAAATTAGACTTTTCATGAGATATTGTTAATTAGATTTTATGTGTCAATATTG
>NW_012102465.1:4549855-4565580 GCF_000951045.1 Mandrillus leucophaeus | reverse complement strand
CCATCAATGATAGACTGGATAAAGAAAATGTGGTACATATACACCATGGAATACTATGCAGCCATAAAAAAGGATAAGTTCATGTCCTTTGCAGGGACACGGATGAAGCTGGAAAGCATCATTCTCATCCAAGTAACACAGGAACAGAAAAACAAACACTGCATGTTCTCACTCATAAGTGGGAGTTGAACAATGAGAACACATGGACACAGGGAGGGGAGCATCACACACCAGGGCCTGTCAGGGGGTGGGAGACTAGGGGAGGGATAGCAATAGGAGAAATACCTAATGTAGATGACGTGTTGATGGGTGCAGCAAACCACCATGGCACGTGTATAGCTATGTAACAAAATTGCACATTCTGCACATGTACCCCAGAACCTAAAGGATAATTTTTAAAAGTAAAAAAAAAAAAAAAAGTGACTCTTTCTTCTTTTGTCTCTGACCTGCAGACCTTCAAAGATGTACAAAACATTGTCAGACTAAGCAGATTCAATATAATTAATAAAGAGACTTTTGGAGAGTCCAAGTGAGAATTATAAAAATATAACTAATCATTTTTTAATGCACAATAATTTCTCATTTTTTTTTTAGAGTGTGGCACTCAGTCTAAAAAAATTGAAACATTTACCTAATGAGTAACATTTTCAGTCTCTTTGGTCAATTTCTTACCACAATATGGAAATTGTATTTCTAGATATATATCCAACTTTTATATAATTTAAGAGATTATGCCATAACATAGGGGAAGGGTAAACAAAATCCTTAAATTTATTTTCCAGAAACTCCCTTAAACTATATTTTTTACATTCATATTCAAGTAGCTGCCTTAGAAATTAAGTACAAAAAATTGAATTACTTGCTAATAACTTCTATTTGTGTGTGTGACTTTTGGGCCTGTATGCTAAATCCTTTAAAAATACTTTATCTCTAAAAACAATCTTTAATGTTTTACCAAGTTTTTATGCTTCTATGTGTGTTTATTTTGTCAGTTGTGAATTGTATAAGCTTAAGTTCAATTTATTCTTTAGAAGAAACGTTAACAGTTTTCACAAAAAAAGAAATGGTTAAGAAAAGTACTAAATAAAGCTCTTAGAAACTTCCCTCCATGTGGGCAAGGGAATAATAACATTTCATACTATTCTTATAATTATACAATAAATGGAAAATAAGCTTTACCACCTTATTCTCAAGTGAAACATGAGAAATGTTGCCAAATGCTCTGTTGGATGAATATGTATTTTTTAATTGACAACTAAAATTTTTATAAATTCACGGTGTACAACATAGTGTTTTGACATATGTGCACACTGCACAACACCTAAGTCAAGCTACGAAACATATGCATTACCTCACATACTTGTGGTTATTTTGTGGTGAGAACACTTACAATCTATTCTATTAGTGATTTTCAAGCATACAACATACTGTTATAATTTACAGTCACCATGATATACAACAAATATTCCAAAGTTACTCTTGCTAATTAAAGTTTTGTACCCTTTGAATGACATCGCTCCAATCTTTCCTACCACCAATCCCTGGTAATTATCATTCTGTTTTCTGCTTCTATGATTTGTAAAATTTTTAGATTCCACAAATAAGTGAAATCATGGAATATTTGTATTTCTATGCCTGGCTGATTTAACTTAACATAATGTTCTCCAAGTTCACCCATGTTGTCACATATCATAAAATCTCCTTCGTTTTAAAGGCTTAATAGTATGCATTGTTTATATATTCCTCTTTTACTTTATTCATTAAACCTTTAATGAGCATTTAGGTTGATTCTACATATTGGCTACTTCACGTAAGGCTGTAATAAATGTGGGAGCACAGGTATCTCTTCAAAGTACTAATTTAATTTTATTATGATATATCCAGTAGTGGGATCATATGATAGCTCCATTTTAAATTTTGTGAGCAAACTCCGTATGATTTTCTATAATGGCTGTACTAATTTATACTCCCACAAACACTATGCAAGGGTTCCCTTTTCTCCACACCCCCAGCAACGCTTGTTATTTTTATCTTTTGAGAGTAGCCTGGATGAATTTCTAAGGAACTCCCTAGATCTATAAACTTTAATCAAAACACTGATAAAATTTGTTTGGCATGAGTTTTCCTAAGCAGCATGGCACAATTTTTCCTTCACAGAAACAAATAGACTAACTACACAGAAAGATCACTGGACATATTTCTAGGAGATATCTATCCAAGAAAACTATTTTTTTATCATCATTGATAATCCAATCATTCCAAGATTAAATTCTTGTGATTCCATAAAGTGTCCAGAGGATTGAGAAAATGAGGGGAGTAGGAAAAAAAATATATGGGTGGAGGAAAACAAATTGTAAAGGTGAAGATGATGTACATACTATGTTTTGTATACAATTTAGTTTTAAATAGTTTTCAAAAGTCTTCAAATGTTGCTCACTGCCAACTAAACAACATAATACTTGGAAAAAAAAATAGCTTCTATTTCGTCATACTAATTGTTTGCATACTTCTTTTGTTTGTAGTTCATTCTGCATTTGAGCAAGTGATATAACATCCACGTAAAATAGTCTATATAATGAACGCTTATTTCACATAATAAGGAGTCTAACAGAGAAGACACCCAAAACCGTTTTAGCAACATCACCATCAAGGATTCAGACTTTATTTGTCATTTTACTGTACTCTCCTCAGGACTGCTCCTTAAACAGTGTAAGATGGAGTTCCCAGCCTCTTTTGTGTTGCATAAACCACACTAGATACAAATAACTCTTGTTAACATTTTGGACTAAAGAGAAGACGCCAGACACCAATGCCACCTGCTCTATAATTTCATTTTTATAACATTCTAAAAAAAAATTATAGGCAAAATCAGAATAATGATTGCCAAGTAGATGTTGGGGAAGAGATTGCACAAAAAGGAGTACTAAGGAACTTTTTGGTTGTGATGGAAATATTTTTAATCTTGACTGTATTAGTGGTTGCATGAATGTATGTTTTTCAAACTCTTAGAAATATATACAAAATATACATAGATTTACTACATATAAATTATAACAATAAAACTGACCTCAAAAAAGAAGGAAAAAATGGGTTCAACAAAAATTTAAAAAGTATTTTTGAAATTATCATCAATGAAATTTAAATACTCTTATCAATTATGCACAAAAAGTGTTTCCTGCTTCCTACCATTATTGTCCTTTATATCACAGGCTATAAAAAGGACAACTCATTCTCTTCAAATACGGTTTCAAAAAAACCAGAAAATGATGACAGGGCACTCTTTTTATGCACTCAATTTTTTCAAAGATAACCAATGTAATTATACTACTCTGAGTCATTGTAGAGTGGAAATATAATCTAAAATTAGAATATGTACACCTGGAAATTTTGATAAAATTTTTGAAAAAAAATTGTGTGTCTTTTTTTTAAAAGAAAATTGAGATACAAGGAAAGATTAAACTTTACTTAAACTTTTGTCAAGAATTACGTAATTTAAAAAGATACAGTCTTATATTAAGAAAATGGAGTAAAAGTTTTTAATAGTTTCAAATTTTCCTGTGTTTTCAACTCAAAACTTTAATATTAACAATCTTTCAGTTAAGGAATCTGATACAAGTCTTCAAGAACTTTTGAAACAATGAATCAACATGTTAAAGAAAATTTTAAAAAACATGTTTATATATTATACTTTAAGGATATGCTGAAAAATACACTTTTTAATTTCAAATTTTACTTTAAAGAAAGGGATACATGGGCAGGTTTGTTAATGGGTATATTGCTCCAAAGTAGTGAGCATAGTACCAAACAGGTAGTTTTTTGACCCATGTCCCCCTGCCTTCCTCCCCCATCTAGTGGTCCATAGTGTCTTG
Organism: Mandrillus leucophaeus; assembly: GCF_000951045.1. NCBI lineage: Eukaryota > Metazoa > Chordata > Mammalia > Primates > Cercopithecidae > Mandrillus > Mandrillus leucophaeus. The sequence goes on along the minus strand of NW_012102465.1, from coordinate 4,561,711 downwards.
TTCCCATGGTTATATCTATGTGTGCTCAATATTTAGCTCCCACTTATATATGAGAACTTGCAGTATTTGGTTTTCTCTTCCTGTATTAATTCACTTAGGATTACAGATTCCAGCTCCATCAATGTTTTTGCACAGGATATAATTTTATGCTTTTTCATGGCTGTATAATATTACATAGTGTATATGTATCACATTTTCTTCATCCAGTTCACCATTCATGAGTACCTAGATTGATCCCATGTTTTTGCTATCGTGAATAAGGTGGCAAAGAACATACATGTGCACATGTCTTTTTGGTATTTTTTTTTGGGGGGGAGGGTTATACACAGTAATGGAATTGTAGGGTCAAATGGTAGTTCTAAGTACTTTGAGAAATCTCCAAAGTGCTTTCCACAATAGATGAACTAATTTATATTCCTACCAACAGTGTATGAGTGTTCCTTTCCTCCACAGCCTCACTAGGATTTGTTGTTTTTTGACATTTTGTAATAGCCATTCTGTCTGGTATGAGATAGTATCTGACTGTGACTCTGATTTGCATTTCTCTGATGATTAGTGATGCTGAGCATTTTTTCGTGTTTGTTGGCCACTTGGCCACTTATATGCCTTCTTTTGATCAGTGTCTGTTTATGTCCTTCGCCCATTTTTTTTTAATGAGGTTATTTGGTTTTGCTTATTGATTTGTTTAAGTTCCTTATAGATTCTGGATATAAGACCTTTGTCAGAAGCATAATTTGTGAATATTTTCTCCCATTCTGTAGACTGTATGTTTTCTAGGTTGATAGTTTCTTTAGCAGCAGAGAAGTTCTTATGTTTAATTAGGTCCCACTTGTCAATTTTTTCTTCAAACTCTTTTGGGGAGTTAGCCAAAAATTCTGTGCCAAGCTAATGTCAAGAAGGGTATTTCCTAGGTTTTCTTGTAGGATTTTTATATTTTGAGTCTTATATTTCAACGTTCCAACTGTCGAGTTAATTTTTGTATATGGTAAAAGGTAAGTGTCTAGTTTCATTCTTCTGCATGTAGCTGGCCAGTTATCCAGAACAATTTATTAAATAGGGAATCCTTTCCACATTGCTTGTTTGTCAGCCTTGTTGAAGATCAGATCATTATAGTGTGACATTTTATTTCTGGGCTGTATAACCCATTCCATTGGTCAATGGGTCTGTTTTTGTACCAGCATGATGCTGTTTTGGTTATGTAGCCTTATAGCGGAGTTTGAAGTAAGATAATGTGATGCCTCTGGCTATGCTGTTTTTATGTAGGGTAGTTTTGGCTCTTTTAGATTCCATATGAGTTTTAGCATAGTTTTTTCTAATTCTATGAAAAATGACATTGATAGTTTGATAGGAATAGCATTGAATTTATAAATTACTTTGGACATTATGGCCATTTAATGACATTGCATGGGATGTTTTTATTCATTTATTTGTGTTGTCTCTGATTTCTTTCATCAGTGTTAGTTAGTTCTTCTTGTAAAGATGTTTCACCTTCTTGATTAGGTGTATTCCTATGTGTTTCATTTTCTTTGTTGCTATTTTAAATGTGATTGTGTTCTTCATTTGACTTTCAGCTCAGGCATTATTGATATATAGAAATGGTACTGATTTTTGTGCATTGACTTTGTATCCTGAAAACTTACTAAAATTGTTGATCAGGTCTAGCAGTCTTTTGGCACAGTCTTTGGATTTTCTAACTATAGAAACATATCATCCGCAAAAAGATATAGGTTGACTTTTTTAGGAAGTGCTTTCTCTTTCTTTTTCCTGCCTGATTGCTCTGGTTAGGACTTCCAGTACTACGCTAAATAGGAGTGGTAAGGGTGTCCTTCCCTTGTTCCAGTTCTCAAGGAGAATCGTTACATGTTTTGTCCATTCAGTATGATGTTGGCTGTGGTTTTGTCATGGATGGCTCTGATTATTTTAAGGTATGTTCCTTTGATGTCTAGTCTTTTGAGAATTTTTATCAGGAAGACATGTTGGATATGATTAAATGCTTTTTCCTCCTCTATTCAGATGATCTTATAGGTTTTGCTTTTAATTCTGTTTATATAGTGAATCACATTTATTGATTTGTTGAACCAACCTTGCATCTCAGAAATAAAGCCTACTTGATCGTGGATAATTAACTTTTTGATGTCTGCTGTATTTGGCTTGCTGGCGTTTTGTTGAAGATGTTTGCATCTGTGTTCATCAAGGATATTGCTCTGAGGTTCTATTTCTTCATTGTCTCTTGCTAAGTTTTGGTATTAGACTGATGTTGGCTTCATTGAATGTGTTAGGGAGAAATCCTTCCTCTTCTATTTTTGGAGTAGTTTAAGTAGGATTGGTACGAGTTCTTCTTCATATTTCTGGTAGAATAAGGCTATGAATCCATCTGGTCCAGGGCTTTTATTTGTTGGTAGGTTTTTTTTCATTACTGATTCAACTTCAGAGCTCTATACTGGTCTATTCAGGGTTTCAGTTTCTTCCTGATTCAATCTTGGGAGATTGTGTGTTTCTAGAAATTTGTCCACATCCTCTAGATTTTCTAATTTGTGTGTGTAGTGTTGTTCATAGCATTCTCTGAGGCTCTTTTACGTTTCTATGGTATCATTTGTAATGTCACATTTGCCATTTCTCATTGTACTTATTTGGATATACTCATTGTTTTTCTTTGTTAATCTAGCTAGGAGTCTATCTATCTTGTTTATTTTTTCAAAGAGCCAATCCTTGGTTAAATCGATCTTTTGTATGGATTTTCACATGTTGATTTTATTAAATTCTTCTCTAACTTTAATTATTTCTTTTCTTCTGCTAACTCTGCAGTTGGTTTGTCATTTTTTTTCTTCTAGTTCCTTTAGGTACAAAGTTACATCATTAATATACGATATTTCTAACTTCTTGATGAAGAAGTGTAGGGCTATAAACTTTCCTCTTATCATTGCTTTAGCTGCATCCCTGAGATTTTGGTATGTTGTTTCCATTTTTCTTAATTTCAATTTTTTCATATTTGCATGAATTTTGATGTTCATCCAGAAGTTATTCAGGAGAAGGTGTTCAATTTTTATTTTTTATGTGGTTTTGAGAGACCTTCTCAATATTGATTTCTAGTTTTATTGCACTGTGGTAAAAGAGTGTGCTTGGTATGATTTCAATTTCTTGAATGTATTGAGCTTGCTTTATAATGGATCATGTGGTCAATCTTAGAATATGTGTCATGTGTAGATGAGAAGAATGTATATTCTATGGTTGTTGGGTGGACTGTTCTATAGATATCTATTAGGTTCAATTGGTCAAGCATCAAGTTAAAGTCTAGCAACTCTACAGTTTTCTGCTTTGGCAATCTGTCTTGCACTGTCACATCATTGGGGTGTTGGAGATTTCTACTATTATTGTGGGGTTGTCTACATCTTTTTATAAGTCAAGAAGAGCTTATTTTATGAACCTGCATGCTCCAATGTTGGGTGTATATATATATTTAGGATAGTTAAGTCTTCTTGTTGGATTGTACTCTTTATCATTACATAATGTCGTTTGTTATCTTTCTTAATATTTGTTGGTTTAAAGTCTGTTTTTCCTGACATGAGATAAGGAACTCCTGCTCTTTTACTTTTCTGTTTGCATGGTATAATTTCCTGTATCTCTTTACTCTGAGCATGTGGATACTGTTATATGTGAGATGGATCTCTTGAAGGCAAAAGATGTTGGATTTTGTTTTTTATCTATCTGGCCACTCTGTGTCTTTTAAGTGAGGTGATTAACCCAATTACATTTAAGATTATTATTAACCTGTGTGATTTTCATTCTTGTCATTGTGTTGTTAGCTGGTTATTGTGTAGACTTGATTTGGTACTTACATTATAGCGCCTGTGGACTATGTGTTTGCTTAACTGTGCTTTTGTGGTAGCAGGTGTCACTCTTTTGGTTTTATGTTTAGCGCTCCCTTAAGGACCTCTTGTAATGCTGGTCTAGTTGAAACAAATCCTCTCAGGATTTGCTTGTTTGAGAAGGATATTTTCTCTTTCCCTTATGAAGCTTAGTTTGGTGGAATATGAAATTCTTGGTTGATTTTTTTTTTTCTTGAAATATGCTGAAAATAAGCCTCCAATCTCTTCTGGCTTGCAAGTTTTCTGCTGACAGATCTGCTGCTGGCTGGATGGAATTCCCTCTGTATGTGATTTGACTCTTCTCCCTAGCTGCCTCTAAGATTTTTTTTTCTTTTGCATTGACTTTGGAAATCTGATGATTATGTTCCTGAAGGATGATCATCTTGTATAGTATCTAACTAGGGTTCTTTGTATTGATTGCAGTTGAATGTCAACCTCTGTAGTAAGTTAAGAAAATTTTCATAAACTACATTATTATATATTTTCCAAGTTGCTTACTCTCTCTCCTCTCTCAGAAATGCCAATGAATTATAGATTTGATCTCTTTACATAATTTTATATTTTTCAAAGTATTCATTAATTTTTAAAAATAATTTTTCTTTATTTTTGTCTGAGTTGATTTGAAGAACTGGTCTTTGAGCTCTGAGATCCTTTTATTAGCTTGGTCTATTCTGTAGTTAATACTGCTTTTGTATTATTAACTTCTTGCATTAAATTTTTCAGCTCTAGAAGTTCAGTTTGGTTCTTTCTTGGCTGTTTCATCTTTCACCTCTTGGATCATTTTACTGGATTCCTTGGATTCAGTTTCAACTTTCCCCTGAATCTCAGTGTGCTTTCTTGCTATCCAGATTCTGAATTTTGTGTCTGTCATTTCAGTCATTTCAGACTGGTTAAGAGCTATTGCCAGTGAACTCATTTGGAGGTAAGAGGACACTCTAGTTTTTCCAGTTGCCAGAGTTCTTGTGCTGATTCTTGCTCATCTGGGAGAGTTGGTGTTTCTTTACTGAGGTATCAGTTGAGTATCATAAGTTGGCTTCATTTTTAGATGTTTTCAGAGGGTCACAGCTCTGTATAGTATCTTTATGTGTAGGTAAATGGCTGAACTTGTTTTCATATGAGTATATATTTGCAAGATAATTTTTTATATTGTAGTTTGGGCTGCAATCCAGGAGATGGCACTTAAGAGTAATGTCTGGTAGCTAGACGAATACCCAGTAGTACAGCTCCTTTGTACTTCCTGGCATTCACATGTGTGCTCTTCTGTGGAGGTAGAGAAAGATAGTCCCCTCAGGTACACTCCTGGGCCTTGGTGGAGCCTCCTCTGATCTCCGTTGCTGCAAATTCATTTATGTTGTTAGGTGTTGTGGCTAATGGGACCCACTTAGGCAGTGGCTATGGTGGGTAAGTATGCCACACCTTTCTGGACTAGCCCTTTGGAGGGAGACAAACCCTGCTCTAGATCTGGCCTAAGAATTCATGCATCTTGTCCCCTCTCAGTTCTATGACAGTGAAGGCTCCTCCCTCTTTCTCAAATGCCTGCCACAAATTTCATATTCCTGAGATATGAACTGCAACCTAGAGGCACTGTGGCATCTTACAGCTTGGTGTCAGGTTTTGACTACACTGGGGGATCCAATTTGCTCTTGGGTTACCAGAAAAGTATTCAGGTGAAACAATGCACTTAGTTTGAGTTTCAGAGGCTGTGCTATGTACACATTCACCCAAGGTGGCTAGGCATGGTCCCTGGGATGGCCTGGCAGGCTTGCAGAACAGACATACCCCAGTCCCACAGGGAAGCTAGCCCCATTGTCTACTGGTTTGGAGGTCAGCTGGAAAAAGCCCCTCACAGAGTGGGATAGGGAGCTCTGGGGAATGTGCATCTATGGCCTTTCTCTGCCTGAGCTGCCCATCAAAAATATCCTAAGTTCTATGCCGTCTGATACTGTCCAATTATATGTCTTTTTTGAATTCTAATATTGTATGCATTCTTGATGCAATGTAAACAATATACAGATTCTTTTGCATGTTAGAAAAAAGATAGAGAAAAATCATTTTATACATGATAGATATTTCAAATATTTAGTCACATTGATATTTAAATTATATTTTCTATTTACACAGGAGGGTAAAAGTTGTTCAAGACCTGCTCATATTTATTCAGCTAAAGTAACAACTAAGGACTTATTATCCCTAGCTTACAGCCAAATTTTACTTTTATTATTTCAAAAAAATACAGAGATTCTTGATAGATTATGGGTTTCCTCTTCAGTTTCAATAATAATGAAGAGCATTTATTTGATTAAAAAGTAATGGCCAACTGCCAGAGAATTATGTTGACAATTTATGAAGGTAGACAAAATTTATCTGGGAAAAAAAAATGTTGCCTGGAGTCTTTTCCAAATGAATATAACACAGGAATGTGGCAGAACTCCTGGTAAATAAAACTAAACAAAAGAAGCTTACATCAGCTCCCACTTTCAAATGGAATTGGATGCTAAGTTCACACTAAGAAAAGTAAAGGTATAACAAGTAATTAGCACATTAAGCAGTGAAGATATCCATGAAAGCCCTCATGTACCATCTGTAGAGAACAAGGGAATAAACTCATTTGTAAAGATACAGAAAAAAACGGAAGTTGGATTAACAAAGGATTACAATGAATATTGCCATATTTTGAAAAGTCAGGATACAAACATAATGTTTCTTAGACCCTAAGAATTACTCAAGATCCCAAGTTGTGACTCAAGTATCACTCCACCCCCAAATTTCAAGGATCAACTTATTTCAGTGTATATTTTTAGAGCACGAAATTTAAGGTGCTCTTTCATTTTCCACCTGCAATTTGTTCCTCAGTCTGTCTTTTCTTGTGTGCTTCATCTAGTTCTATTAAAAATCCCTGCTCATTTTCCCATGTGATTGAAAGGAACACTAATTCATTCTTTTCAATATGATCTTGTTACTACTTCGTGAGCCCCAGCAAAGACACATTTTCCTTAGCTATTTACATCAATATGAGTCCTGGCAGAAAACAGATGCTGCATGTGTTGGGTTGAGAAAAGCTTATTAAGAGATTATTTACTAAATTGTAGGCAGAGTATTATATTAATTTTTATAACCATTCGAGTAGTGGGTAATTATAAAAATACATACCTCTAGGTCTGAGGAGGCAAGGGAAGAGAGCAGTTTCTAGATCACAGAAGGATATAGTCACGTGAAAAGGGGTTATACAGTCAGATTCTTATGTCAAGGGATTTAGCCCAACCAAGGCAGCCACACAGGTAAGGAGTTGGGTGATTTAATATTTCAACCTTACTCTTCTCTTTTTTACCATTCTCTCCCTGGGACTCTCTAGAAAACAGATCAAATCTGAAGGCAGATACAAAGGGAATCTCTTTATGTAGCTCCCATAGGTCAGCTCATGGAGATCCAGAATAGTGTGAAGAAGGGTAGAGAGTAGAGACTAAATCAGAAGGAACAAATAGAAGGCATTCTTTAGATTTTAGAGACAGTAATGTGAAATTTATTAGTCCTGTTGTTGGGTTAGAGAAATTAAGAATACTATAATACAGAATAGAACAATAAAATTATATGTAAATATGATGGTTTCCAAGTCCTCAATGAAGCCTTAGGTGAACTCCTTCACAGTTTCCCTTTTGTCAATGTCCCCAGCTTCTAATATCAAATCTACAATTTCAATTTTATATCTAAGAATATGTTATTTTCAAACCACACTCCTTGTACTTACAGGATTATGCTCCTCACAATATTCATCCTTCTTCCCACAAGTATGTTTCTCATTAATATTCCTGAAATAACACACAGAAGCCTGCAGTAGAAATGTGCATGGAGCATGAAGGCACTTTAACTAGTAACTACTTGAAGGTCTCTCCACCCAGGTATACTTCCATATTTATCAATTGGTAGACAGGTTAACTGTAGCATCCATCACACATAAACACACACAAACACATTGTTACACACATATATGCACATCTACACACAAGTAAATCATGATTTCTCTAAGAGTGCAGTATAAACCACAAGAAGAAAAATAAGCATTTTTACCAACTGAGACATATTTAAACCTCATAATTATCAAGGTCAGATTTCTCACAATGGAATTATTACTTTTCATTGCCATTCAGAACTATTTTTTGTTTATCTCCAACTTCCCTCTAAATTCAAATAATCCCCTTTTGAGATTACAAAGGAAAAAAATAGAACCATTATTGCATCATACACAACAGAAGATTGTTTAGGAATCAGAACACCAGAATCATCCCAATAACATAGTTCATCTGTGATGGCTTTCTGTAATCATCCGTTTAACACAAACAACAACAAAAAATGGTGTAAAAATAATTTAAGAATTCTGTGCTCTACAGCACAGTGTATAGTAATGGCATCTGCTCAACTGTAAATTACCACTTAGGAATATCGGTGGCCCAGACTTCAGCAGGTGAGTTGAGAAACACAGATCATACAGATGGATAAAAGTTATTTTACAGTGAACTTAAAAATACCAAAGCTGTTATAGAACTGACATACCAATAAAGACATATCACAGTTGTTCAAATTATGTTACTATATTCTTATATGTAGACCAACAAGTTTTCATCAACGATATCTGCATATATTTGCTATCATTAACAGTTATTATATCATTTTAATTTCATATTAGTTTGTATTAAAATTTTAATTGCCTAAGTAAGAAATAAAAAATAAAAATTAGCACATTAACACAATTATGTTTATGTCACTAAATGTTTTCTATTACAGGTATGGTTTTTATTTAAACATTTTCAATAAACTTAATGTTTTTTATTTCTGGAAAATATTGCCATATTTAATATATTCTTAACTTGATCTATAGAGCATGCTTATTTCTACTTAAGATTACTTATGACATATACATTTTTAAACACATTTCTTTCTTCCATCTCATATCCCATATTATACACCATGCTTTATGTGTTAAGTTTTTTTGTTTGTTTGTTTGTTTGACTGATTCATTGATTGATTTATATCAGTCTATGTTTGGGAGTTTAAAAGATAAGTTTCAGGAGAAATAAATCTGAAAATGTTCAGGTAAAATATTGCTAAAGTGCCTTCAAATAAGTGCTTTTGAAAAGCTGAAAACCTGTTTAAAATTTGGAAGTAGTAGATTTGTGCTTAGTTTAAGTACTTAGACAAGGGGTGGAACTCTTTCTCGGTCTCTGAGCAAGAAGTATTCCATTTTTCTAATTAAAAAAAAATAAAAAGGAAATAGGCAAAGAACCCAAACCATAAATAGAGACTGATTTATTTATTGAAAAGTCTTACTCTACCTACATTAAATCTATAACTTACAGAAGTGACCAAACAAACAAATGAAGAAACAAAAAACACCCACTTTGTAAAGCCAGCAAATGAACATAACATTACTTGCTTTTCCCTCCTCCAAGTCATCAAAAGTGGTATGGTACAGGAAGAAAAAAATATATATCAGTACTTCATTCTGATATTGTCATATGCTAGTTGTATTCTTTTAGAAAAAAAGATTTAATTTATTTGAAATTCAGTTTCAATTATTCATTTATTCATTATAAAACCATTTATTAGAAAGCAAATAGTTACTGGGGACACAGCAGTGTTCCTGAGGATTTACTTTAGTTGGGAAAGGAGAAATTGCAAAATTAATAATACATAGAGTAATTTAACTCAGTAGTAATTAAGTGTTGTGTAAAACAGGTATTGGGAGCCAAAAGGGCATATAAAATCAGTATCCTATTTAGAGAAGTAAGGGAAAGTGTTCACAAAGAGACAACCTTTAAGTTATCTTTGAAGGTAAAGTAAAAATGAACCTCACAAAGAGTTTCTTAATAGAGAACATTCAGATCAACAGATGATCTTATATGCATAGTACCTGAATAGTAAGGAAGATGATCATGCAAGTTTAATACATAAAAAGAAGCCCAAAGAAGAAGTGTAATGAGAAATTAATACTTATAGTTCTGTGTGTATTTTCCTTGAAATCAGTAAATAAAAATTTTAGTTCTGTGCATTTTTTCCATGAAATTAGTAAATAAAAGAGAAAGTACAAATAAATCCTTTCCAAAGGTCAACAGATTTTTATAGTTCATAACAAGTAAAACACAATCTCTAACAAAATTCTAAGGACAATTTTTACAGGAATAGAATAAAACAATTCTAAAATATATGTAGAACCACAAAAGGCCCTGAATAGTTACAGAAATCTTGAGCAGAAACAACAAAGATCCAGATATTACATTACCTAATTTCAAAATATACTCTAAAGCTGTAGTAATCAAAATAGCATGGAACTGATTTTAAAAAAAACACAGACCAATGGAATGGAATAGACAGCACAGAAATATATCCATGCACTTACAGCCAACTGACGTTCAACAAAGGTGTCAAGGGCAGAGAATGAAGAAAGGACAGCATCTTCAAAAAACAGCATGGGGAAAACCGAATATCCACAGGCAGAAAAATAAAATTATCTTATCCTACAAAAAAAAATCCCAAAATAAATTAAAGACTTCAATGTACTTTCTGAAACTATAAAACCACTAGAAGAAAGCTTAGTAGAAAAGCTTCTTGACATTTGGATATGACCCACAAAACACAAGCAACAAAAGCAAAGATAGACAAATGAGATTGTATCGAGTTAAAAGGCTTCTGCACAGCAAAGGAAACAATCAACAGAGTGCAAAGACAACCTACGGAATGGGAGGAAAGGTATTTGAAAACCATACATCTGGTAAGAGGTTAACACTCAAAATACGTAAATAATTCAAAGAAGTCACAGCAATAAGACAAATAAGCCAAATAAAAAATTGGTAAAGAACCTAAAAAGACATTTCTCAAAAGAAGTTATACAAGTAGACAAGTATATGAGAAATTGCTTGGCATCACAAATTATCAAGAAAATACAAATTAAAATCAAAATGAGATATCACTTCACACCTGTTTAAACGGTTATTATCAAAACACAAGTTATAACAAGTGTTGGCAAAGATATGGAGAAACTGGAACCCTTTTTCAATGTTGGTGGGAAAGCAAATTAGCATAAGGATTGCATAAAAGTAGAGGTTTCTCAAAAAATTAAAAATAGGATTACCCTATCATCCAGCAAAGCTGCTATTGGGTATACAACCAAAGGAAATGGAATCAGTAGATTGAAGAGATATTTGTATTTTTCTCATGTTCCTTGAAGCACTATTTACAGTAGCATTATTCACATATTCCAACATATGTAGTCAACCCAAGTGTCCATCAACAGATGAAAAAAGAGAATATGGTATATGCAGATACAGTGGAATTCAGCCTTTATAAAAAAGGAAATCCTGTAATGTTCAACAACATGGGTACACCTGGAGAACATTAGGTTAAGTGAAATAAGCCAGGCACAGAAAAGATAAAGACCAGGTGATCTCACTAATATGTGGAATCTAAGAAAGTCAAACTCCTAGAAACAGAGAGTACTACGATAGTGGTTCCTAGAGTCCGAGGTGTGGGAAGATTAAAGAGATAAGAGATACTGCTCAAATAATACAAAATTTCGGTTCAACAGGAGAAATATGTTCAGGAGAACTGCAATACAACATGGTGACTGTCATTAATAACAACATATTATATACTCGAAAATTGCTCCAACAGTAGATTTTGAATGTTCTCACCACCAAAAAAAAAACAAAAAAAAAAAACAGTGGTTAGGCACAGCGGCTCACACCTGTAATCCCATCACCTTGGGAGGCTGATGCAAGAGGTTATCATTTGGGCAAGGGAGTTCAAGACCAGCCTGGGAAGGACAGCAAGACCCCATTTGTAAGTAGTGTTTTCACATTGCTATAAAGAACTACCTGAGACAGGTTGATTTATAGAGCAAAAATTTCCAGCTTCATTCATGTCCCTACAAAGGACATGAACTCATCCTTTTTTATGGCTGCATAGTATTCCATGGTATATATGTGCCACATTTTCTTAA
>NW_012102465.1:4546945-4548373 GCF_000951045.1 Mandrillus leucophaeus | reverse complement strand
GAGGTTGCAGTGAACCAAGTTTGAACCATTGCACTACAGCCTGACAGAGAAAAAAAAAAAAAAAAAAAAAAAATTTTTAAATTAAAATAGAAATTTTTGTCTGAATTCTAAAATAAAATGCTTTACTCTTTGTTACCATTTCACTTGTTATTTTTTTTTCTTATTTTACCACAATGGTATTAATGCCATTTTGTCAACAAGTTGAGATTGCTTTCATAACTGTTCAAAAACAGCATATGAGACACACTGTTTAACTAATTAGTAAACTCTATTTCCATTTTAGGACCCAGTTTGTATTTTTCACAATGAAGCATATATCAGAACATGTTTTAGAAATACTAGCTTCCATTTTAAGACTTCTTTTAACTGATATTTTATTATTATATTTGATATTTAAAAAAACTTTAATATTAAAGCTTCCATACAAAAAAGAATCTTACATCAGGTCTCCTTTATCATAACCAATTGACAAATGCTGGTCTGATTTTAAAAGGTCAAGAACTGACTGGTGCTTTTGTACTTCTTTACATGTAATTTGCTTTACATTTATTTCATTGAATGTGCTTTTTGTTTAGCTTAGTCTCTTTTCATACTATTTAGTCTCCTTGCATGACCTATGATTTTTCTCTCTACTCATATAAGCCAGAGAACATCCACTCAGTACCTTTTAGAATAAGACTTTGAGATACTTTAAATTGCAAATTGTCAGGAAGAAAATGATACAAAGTATGAAGAATTTCCTTTTTCATCAGAACTATGGCGGATGGATTAGCAATTTGGGACCTCTTGGAAAGGAAAAAGAAAAAATCACTTACAATAAAGTATTATAAAATAAATATATATTTAATGAAAACAAGGTTGGTTGGAACTGCTGTCCTTTATATATTGGAAGATACAAATTTTCACGGTATCTCATTCTGAGCTAGTCTACCATCAGCAATATAGAATTTAATATTATCATTTTCATTGTGTCCTATATTCTACACTCTGAGCCAGTCTATTGAACAAATGTTGCAGACATGGTGCTATTTATATAATCAATTGTGAGTAAGTAGAACTTTTTATTTGTATTTAACTCAAAATGTGTACTTCTGAGCTCCCATTCTTCTGGACAAGAGGAATCATTTTTTAAATTCATAACAATTTACACTAAGTATTTTCTGGACTATCCCATCCACTCCCTTATAGAGTTGTACCCAATTTTAAACATTACTTGGAAATGGTGGAGTGGGGATGGTGAAGTACTAATACAATCTCCAACCAATCTTTCACTTGAAACATTTCCTTGAGGCTTTAGTAATCCCTATACACACCACCCCTTCAAATCTTCTGGATGATTGCTACTTTCCTGCCACTTAGTTGATAAGATCTTTTGAGATGCTCTATATGGGTCTGTATAAACTTTTCAAATATCTCATATATACATCT
>NW_012102465.1:4542855-4544520 GCF_000951045.1 Mandrillus leucophaeus | reverse complement strand
GAACTCATCCTTTTTTATGGCTGCATAGTATTCCATGGTATATATGTGCCACATTTTCTTAATCCAGTCTATCATTGATGGACATTTGGGTTGGTTCCAAATCTTTGCTATTGTGAATAGTGCCACAATAAACATACGTGTGCATGTGTCTTTATAGCAGCATGATTTATAATTCTTTGCAACAAACTATCGCAAGGACAAAAAATCAAACACTGCTTGTTCTCACTCATAGGTGGGAATTGAACAATGAGAACACTTGGACACAGGAAGGGGAACATCACACACCTGGGCCTGTTATGGGGTTGGTGGGGGAGGGATAGCATTAGGAGATATACCTAATGTAAACGACTAGTTAATGGGTGTAGCACACCAACATGGCACACGTATACATATGTAACCTGCACGTTGCGCACATGTACCCTAGAACTTAAAGTATAAAAAAAATATATATATATATATATTTAATTGGCTCACAGTTCCACAGGCTACACAGGAGTATGACTGGGAAGCCTCAGGAAACTTACAATAATGGTGAAGGGTGAAGGGGAAGCAAGCACATCTCACATGGCCAAAGTAGGAGGAAGAGAAAGAAGGAGGAGTTGCTACACACATTTAAACAACCAGATCTCATCTCATGAGAACTTACTATCACAAGAACAGCAAGGGAGAAGTCCACCCCGATGATCCAATTACCTCCCACCAGGTCCCCTTCTCCAACACTGGAGATTACAATTTGACATGAGGTTTGGGTGGGGTCACACAGCCTACCCATTACACCAACTTTACACAAAAAAAAATTAACTCAAAATATATTATATGTTTATTTATTTAACTCAAAATGTGTAATGTTTTCAACTAACTAGGCATGGTTTGTGCCCCTGTAGTCCCAATTACTTGGGAGGCTGAGGGGAGAGGAACCCTTGAGCCCAGAAGTTTGGGGCTGCAGTGAGCTATGATTGCACCACTGCACTCTAGCCTGGGTGACAAAGTGAGACTCCATCTCTTAAAAAAGTAAAAAATAAACTAAAAATAAATAAATAATATTTTTTAAAAATAATGATGTGAGGTAATACATATGGTAATTACGTTGACTTAGTCATTCTACAACGTTTACATATATCAAAACATCAGGTTTTATACCATAAATATATACAACTTTTATACGTCAATTAAAAATAATCATAGACCACCCCCAGATACGAGGAAAAAAATTAAAGTAAAGCTTTATATGATGACATGCTTCTTCCTCTAAGTTTAAATACATTTTTAAAAGTAATTAAAATAGGCCAGGCACGGTGGCTCACACCTGTAATCCCAGCACTTTGGGAGGCCGAGATGGATGGATCACCTGAAGTCAGGAGTTTGAGACTAGCCTAATCAAAATGGTGAAACCCCATCTCTACTAAAAATACAATTAGCCAAGCGTAGTGGCAGTCACCTGTCATCACAGCTACTCAGGAGACTGAGGAAGGAGGATTGTTGGAACCTGGGAGCCAGAGGTTGCAGTGAACCAAGTTTGAACCATTGCACTACAGCCTGGGCGACAAAAAAAAAAAAAAAAAAAAAAAATTAAAAATTAAAATAGAAATTTTTGTCTGAATTCTAAAATAAAATGCTTTACTCTTTGTTACCATTTCACTTGTTATTTTTTTTTCTTATTTTACC
>NW_012102465.1:4521866-4541455 GCF_000951045.1 Mandrillus leucophaeus | reverse complement strand
TTGAGATGCTCTATATGGGTCTGTATAAACTTTTCAAATATCTCATATATACATCTATTAGTCCTGTCCTTCTAGAGAACCCTGACTAATACACTTTGCATCTGACAAGGCTTTAATACCCAGAATATATAAAAAGCACAAGCAACTCAATGGTGGGAAAAATAACAATTAAACATGGACAATAGATCTGAATAGAATTTTCTCAGAAGAAAACATACAAGTGAGCAACAGATATATGAAAAAATGTTAAATATTACTAATATTACTAATCATCAGGTGAGTACAAATCAAAATCACAATGAGGCATCACCTCACCCCAGTTAGAATAGTTAGTATCAAAAAGACAAAAAATAACAAATGCTGGCGAAGATGTGGGAAAGGGGGAACTCATACATTGTTGGTGGGGATGTAATTTAGTATGAACATTGTGGAAAATAGAATGGAGGTTCCTTAAAAATTAAAAAAAAATAAAAATAGGACTACAAGTGATCCAACAACCCCCCTATCGCACATCTATCCAAAACAAAAATGAAATCAGCATGTTAAGGGGATATCTGCACTCCTATGTTTACTGCAGCACTATTCACAATAGCCAAGACATGGAGTCAACCTAAGATTTGGATTGATAAATAAAATGTGGTATACACACACAATACAATACTCTTCAGCCATAAAAAGAACAAAGTTCTGTCATTTGAGACAACATGAGTGGACCCAGAGAACATTATGTTAAGTGAAATAAGCCAAAAACAGCAGGACAAACACCGCATGATCTCACTTACATTTGGAACGTAAAAAAATTGAACTTTAGAATGAGAGGGAAATGTGGGTTACAAGAGGCTGGGGGAAAGTAAAGAAGGGGGTATGAAGAGAGATTGGTCAACGGCTACAAACTTAAAGTTAGACAGGAAGAGTAAGTTCTGATATTCTACTGCACATTAGGGTGACTATAGAGTCAACAATAATTGTCTTCCTTAAAATTGCTAGAAAAGTGGATTTTTAATGTTCTCATCACAAAGAAATTATAAGTGTTTGAGGTGAGGAATATGCTGATTACCCCAATTTGATCATAACACAATGTACATATTTACTGAAACATTGCACTGTATCCCATAAATATGTACAATTACTATGTGCTAATTAAAAATAAAACAAAAAATAAAGCGAGATCTGGTCCAGCGATGAGTAGCATCATTAATTTGTGATTATTCCAAAGTGGGTTATGAGAATTTCTAATTTGCCTATTTCAAATGTCCTCAAGTGTTTTTGTGTGACAAAACTGCACTCATTATTAAGCGTATTCGCTAAAGACTGTGCTATATGACATGTCAACAAAATCCAGATGTTTTCCTTTTCTTTTAACATAGGTGAATAGGAAGTTTAAATCTATGCACATTCCTGGAGACATTACATGAGCCAAACAAAAGAATAGTCCTCTTTCAAAATAGTTTGTAATAGTGTAAATTTCAGTGATAGATTTATACTAGATTAGGACTCAAATATTAACTGCACCTGTTGTTCAAAGACTTTCTCTATTTATATGCTTACATGTGTAGGCTTCTTGATATCTGGAGGATATACTTGCAAATTCATATAGCCATAAACAAAAACTTAAAAAATGTATTGTAAATAATGTCATTAATTTTTATACTTCTTTAAACTTTAGAAGCACTTTTATGAATATTATTTATAATTCATATTCACAATGACCCTGTGTTCACAATGACTGTGAGATTATTAGAGGAAGTATTTTTTTCTCAACTTTTAGATGTTAAATAGAGATTCAAGGGTAAATTTTTATCTGTGGTCACATAATCAATAATGGAACCACTGGTCTCTCAACATAATCTCTGACTCCAAATGTTGTTTATGATAGAGTACTTGCTCTCAAATGTTGATGTGCACTAGAATCACCGAGGGAACTTGTTAAAATGGAGATCACCTTGGTCACTCAGAGGTTCTAATTTATAGTCTGGGTAGGGGACGTAAATATTAATTTTCAGTAAGAATTGGACCACATTTTGAGAAGCATATTACACCATGTGACTAACAATAAGCATCCCATGTCATTGATACTTTTGCTACATGAGAATGCAAATTTCATGAAAACACTGGCTAAAAAAATATCCTTCTCACTATTTTATCCTAAGCATCTAGGAACCCAACAAATAGTATCACCTTGATAATTTGCAGAGTAAATGGACACATCTAGAGTTATTACATAGCATAACTTTAAGCCTACATGGTAGATTTTGTTTCACATGAACTAATTCTGATTTTTTCTCTGTGTCAAGCATATTTAACATAAATTGCTTTCAAACAGTTCAATAGCTTCAAAATTTACAGTCTGTGCTTTCATGCCTATATGCATGTTTCAGCCTTAAGAACTTTCACTTCTGTTCTCTTTAGCTAGATGGCTTTGTTTTTTGTGTACAAATAGCCACATGGCATCACTCTCCATTTATTCAGTCTTCTCTTTTTTTACATTATATTCTGAAAATTTTCAAGCATACAGAATGATTAATAGTTAATTGAAAATCCATATATGCACTATCTAGAATCTAAATGAATATTTCATTTGTCTTGTTTTATATATATCTGTCTATATTCTCATCTATCCATTCATCAATTTATCTTATTTTTGATGCATTTAAAATTAAGTTGCAGATATCAATACACTCCTTTCTAAATATTTTAGCAAGTGTATAGTTAGCTAGAGATTAATATTGTTTTCGTTTTTTTTTTCTTTTGAGATAAGTTTTCATAAAATGAGACATTCAAATGATAAGTGGATCATGTCAGGAGTTTGACAGACAATCACTTATAATCTCTATGTAAACAAAAAATCTATTGAAGTACCGAACATTGCCATCACTCCAGAAAGTTCCCACAAAAAGCTACCCAGTCAATACTGCCTATGCAACCTTCTTAGAAACAAAGAAAACATTGTTTTTTAGACATAGATTTGTTGTGCCTCTTTAGAGCTTTATACACTTTGAATCATAGTATATTTTCTTTGTGTATTATTTTTCTCTCAGAATATTTTTAAGACTCATCTACTTTGTTGCATATATCAGTAGTTTTTATCTTTTTTATTCTTGAATAGTATTCCATTGTATGACTATGCCACAATTTTTCTATTTTTCTTTTTCTTTTCTTTTTTTTTTTTTTTTTTTGAGATGGAGTCTCGCTCTGTCGCCCAGGCTGGAGTGCAGTGGCATGATCTCAGCTCACTGCAAGCTCCGCCTCCCGGGTTTACGCCATTCTCCTGTCTCAGCCTCCGGAGTAGCTGGGACTACAAGCGCCCGCCACCTCGCCCAGCTGGTTTTTTGTATTTTTTTTAGTAGAGACGGGGTTTCACCATGTTCGCCAGGATGGTCTCGATCTCCTGACCTCGTGATCCGCCCGTCTCGGCCTCCCAAAGTGCTGGGATTACAGGCTTGAGCCACCGCGCCCGGCCAATTTTTCTATTTTTCTATTAATGAGCAACTGGAATATTTCTAATTTTAGCAACTGTAAATAAAGTGACTACAAACATTTCTTTTTTGAACAAATATGCTGTGAATATTAATTCTCATCAGTTGAACCATTTTGATTGTACAACTTTACATGCAGATCAATGATTATGAGCTTTAGTTGCTTCATATTCTCAAATATATGATGTTGTCTGTCTTGTTAATTTTAGCCATTTTGTGGGTATAAAGTGATCCTCACTGAGATAATGATATCTTTTTCCACAAAGGCTAATTACATTCGTCTCATTTTCATGCCCTTATCAGTCATTTGTTTATTTTCATTTGTGAAGTGGCTGCCCAAATCTGATAGTATGACAAATACCTGTACTTGTATGTTAAAACTTTTATTATTGTTGCACAAGTACCTGAGGCTCTTAATTCTTAAAAATCTCATCTTTAGTTTCTTTCAAATTAGATAATTCACATTGGTCTGTTCTCATATTCGCTCTTTCTTTTACCTTTTGTCACCATTCTGCTCTTAATATGAACATCTAGGAATTTTCTATGTCAATTACTATGATTTGCAATCTTAGAATATTAGGTGGATCATTTTATAGTTTTAATTTCTTAACAGAAAGTTTTCTACTTGCTTATTTATTACAAGTATATTTTTATTTATATCTTTGCACATTGTTTTGATTACTACTTTTAAATTCAGGCCTGTTAATCCCAACAACTGGATTATTCATCTCAATTTCTGCCTGTTGATTTTATTTTATCTTATGAATAATTTTCCTGTTTCTTATAATGAGTAATTGTACATGGTGTCTTGAACATTGTGATATGTCTTAAGAGACTTTCAGTTTTATTATTGCTTTTGAGAAGTGCAGATTTTTGTGGTTTTTGCTGTTCATTTAGCAGAAATTTAACAAACTCAAACTACAACATCTTTGTATCTGTTTCAGCTGAATTTCTATTCACTTATTTTAGTTTCAGCTGTTATCCTTGATTTTTTCTCTATGCTTGCATGGTTCATGGGTCTGTTAGAGATTTAGGCAGAGTATATTCACGGGAATTTTGAGCTCTTCTTTCTGGCTTTCATTTTTCCAGGATTCCCCATCCCCAAACCAACTTGTCAGAGGCCGTGATTGCCCAAAACTCAGTTATTTGGTTCTTAGGCTGAAAGAGCTGCAGATTCTCTACTCTAGTATTATCTATCCCTATCCCATGGTCCTACCTGGAAAAGCTCTCAAACTAAAAGATCTAAAAACAAACCTCATGCAGCACCATTCCCTTGTTCCTAGTATCCACTCCCCTCCCATATCTGCATACCTTTTTTTTTTTTTTTTTCCTGGCTTTCCAATGTTCTCCTGTCATTGTTTTATAAATTATTTACAGTCTTTTGAAAGTTAATCCAATAAAAGCTTCTAGCAATATCTGAATCAGAAATCAAGATATTTTTAAAATATCAGTTATCATTGTAAACCTTTCTTGACCATGATATATAAAATAGCACACGCTAACTTGCCTCATGCATCATCAAGAATTAATATAAAGCTAACTTCATTAAAGCCTGATTTTTATCTTAAGTGAGGGTATACTGACCTATGGGATAGAGAACACGTAAGTAGCCAATCATATGTGGAAATGATTTGTTACAGAGATGCAAATAATTTTCTTCCTAGTGCCACTATCCTAGCACAACAAGTTTTGTAAATGAGAGAATTACATGCAAAACTCAAATTCAAGTAGATATGTACCAACTTGTTCACCTTATGCTATTGTTGATGTTTGTATCATCAATACAAAAGTGGAAATTTGTGTAGCTATTTAAATGAGTGTGTAATATTTTTCCCAGCAAATTTTTTTGAAAATGTTACTAAATGCTACAATTTCATAAACTGATTTGTTTACAAATAAATGTTTGAAATTTTTTTTATCATCCTGTTTCACACATAAACATGTACCACTGTGGATGATAAATTGTATAAACACTACGCTCTTGCACATATGAAGATGATATTCACCCTGATTTCTAAGCAGTTAAATGAAAAGCATACCGATTATGAAGTAATATTTTACAAATAACAGTTTAGTAAACATTTAAAAAGTAAATAATACTAAAATTCTTTAGAAAAGCAAACCAATTAGAGATGTGCCTCTCTCTGAGAGGAAGCATAAATTTATACAACTCCTTTGGAAAACAACTTAGCATTATTTAAAGACATTGACATTGTGCATAATTTATAACATTGTACAAATATGTATATGTACAGTATCTATATATTCTTTATATTTTTGAATACAAATAAATCAAGAGAAATTAACATATAATATTAATACACCTTGTTCACAATGAGGGAAAACATTGAAAACAATATCAGTTTAACAAGGAATAAATTGTAGAATAATCATGTAATAAAAGACTATACAGTGATGAAAGTGAAAGTACCACTACTACATATATTAACATAAATGAATCTCAAATATGATACTGAACAAAAAAACAGGTTTACAGCCAAACAAATGCAATATTGTTTATTCCAGTTATAGAAATTTTTTAAAAAACAAAGTTTTTCCTCTTTAGGGGAATTTAAAATTAGGATTTTCTTTTTAGGAGAAAGAAGGAAATACATTTAGGAAGAAACACTTTGGGGGCTTCTGGGATACCATGAATATTTAATTTTTCATGTGGGTAATGGACACATATATATGGGTATATATATATATGAGCTTATTTTACTATTGTTCTTTAAACTATACATATACATTTCCAAATACAGTTGTTAGATGCATGCTATGATTATAAATGAAGAAAAAATAGAGGGATTAAAAATAAAGAAACTTGCCTAGCTATCTCAGTTATTAGATCTTTTTATATTCCCTTATCACTTCTGGTACTTACAAACATTTGAGAAAAATGTGCACATCTGAGCCAAGTTTATATCAATTAAATAAAGTTTTGTGGGATTTATTTTTGGGGATTACATTTTTAAAATACGAAGCTTCATGAGGGACTATTCAATTTAAAATGTTATCTGCAAAAACAAGAGGCTCAATTAAAATTTTAAAACACGGAATTTTTGAAAAGCTTATTGATATATATTCTGTGCACAGTGGCAGATTATGATTTGACCTATGATGGGTCAGAAAGTTTGTTAAGCACTTCCTCTAGATATCTGCTTGATGTATTTCATCACGTATGTAGTTAATATTTAGGTTAGAGAACCATGAAGAACATAAATAAGAGCACTTCTTACAGTTCCTCAGTGAATTTGTTCTTATTTTGAAAATGGATACTGTTCAGCTACCTTACCATCATATCAATTTCCTGCCTTCTTTACTGACGAAAATAACACTAAAATGTTTCAAATATGGCTACATCATCATTGTGATATCTGAGGAAATTTTGAGGAACATAATGGGAAATTTCTGTTGGTGGATATAGCTCATGTGAAAGTTAAGAATAGCATTTCAGGATTTTTCCTCTTCATATAAGTAAAAATCTATATTCTTAAAATAACTATTAGATGTATAATTATTTCCAATTAATCAATGTAAATGAAAATATAGAATTTTATGTACAAAAACCATTCATTAGGTTCTTCTTGGATGATAGGAACACTTCAAAGAGAATGAAGTCATTGTAATCAACTATAGCTTATTTGCCATTGACAATGGCATGCACCTAACTTATAGAATCTCAAAACAAAAATATTAAAATTCCTTTTATATATAGTTTTAAATTAATACTTAAGTTATGCTATAAGCACAGTTATTATCAGCCTTTACTCTGCTATGGCATTATTGGTTGCACACCCAACAAACATTTCCCTATAGTCTTTCCTTGTAAGAGAATTCCAGTATAAAGTTTCCATATATTACTGAAACAGTAAGAGTTCGGTCTTGGATCTACTGCTTACTGCACAGAAAGCCAATGACTGAGACAAAGAGGATTGCCAAGAAAGAAGGCTTTAATCAGGTGTTGCAGCTGAGGAGATGGGAGACCACACTCAAATCCATATCCTTGATGGACTAAAGTTAGGGGTTTACATATTATGGGAAAAAAAATGTAACAATGTGTTGAAAAACAAGAACTAAGAAGGGGTAAGAAAAAAAAATGAGTGGTCTGGCATCTGATTGTCTGGATGCCTGATTTGGTGAGTCAGTTCTTTGATACTTTTTGAGAGGCCTGGAGGTCCTTTCCTGAGGAAGAAACTCAGATAAAACAAACGCAAGTTTCAAGCCTTAAGACCAGAAGAGTCAATTTCCACGTTTATCCAAAAGAACTATCTATGGAACTATTGGATCAGTTTTACACATAGCAACTCAATCAAGACTAAGTTAATCATTGAAAGGATGTTCCCCTCCCCTTTAAGATAATTGTCCTAATGTAAAGTAAACCTTGCTGGGGGCTTCTGAGAAAAAAACTTTCCAGTTGTAAACAGAGTGGCCTTTGACTATCACCTCTTCCTTTTTGATTGGGACATTTCCACAGAAGGAATTAGTGCTTGGATCCCTAGTAACCATCTTTGGAGATGGTATTGACAACACAGCAGATACCGGAGCAGAAAGAAAGTAAAAAAACCTACTGAGCTAATCCCCTTATATCAGCACTTTTTATGCAAAATAAATCAATATATTTATTGGTAAAGCTACATTTATAGATAATCCTTATAGTTCAACTCAATGAATTATTGTTGATTCATTTTCAAGACAACTGATGCTTATTTTAGATTCTATGAATATCTTCATAGGTAACTTAGGATTATTGATTTCACAATCAATATTAAGAGCCTAATACTTTCATATTCTAGTCTCTATTCTATTCTATTCTGTTCTATTCCATTCTATTCTTCCATTCTTCAAATAAATAATTATTGAATTCTTTATCATTCTCTGCCCAAGAGCATGCCTTGTGCCATATGACTTGCAATTTCTTCCAGCTATAAAGGCAGTTGAATACAGACTCAGCCATTTCATTTGCTTTGGTCAGTAGAATGAGAAGGAAGTGACATTGTAACACTTCGGAGCCCAGACCTAGGTATCTTTCATGCTTTCACTTGCTTGTTTGTCCTCTGCCATTGCAATGAGAGGGATTCATCTAAACCAGTCCACTGATCCCAGGGAGAAGAGGAAAAACAGCAGAAAATGTAAACAGACAAATGAGTTAACCCAACCAGTATCAATAAAATACTGTCTATATCAGTTGAATCCTGCAGATGAAACAGGAAAAGCTCCCTTGTCGCCCTCACAGGGCGTGCGACAGGGGGAGTGGCTCACTTTTTCAGTGTCCTGCTGCTGAAGCCTCTAGGGGAGCACAAAGACGGGCAGGTTGTGGGGCTCTAACCCCACAGCAGCATCTGGGGGTGGATGTTTACACCTCCAGAAGCCCCAGTGGATGGCTGCTACCATGTGCTCTTTTAGTTTTACTGTCTATAGCCAGCTTGTGTTAATCAGCTCAATTAGACTCTCTACCTTGTCTCAAGGACAGAGGGCTTTCTGTATCCCAGGTTCTTGACTTGGTGTACCAGAAGACTCAGATCATACACGGGCTTGGAGAATGAGTGCAAGGTTTTATTGAGTAGAAGTAACTCTCAGCAGATGAGGGAGCCAGAAAGGAGATGGTCTTCCCCTGGAGTCGGGCTCTCCTCTGACTGCTGCCCTGGCCAAAATCTGCCTCATTCTGCCAGTGGATGGCCTGCCTGTATGCTGGTGCCTGTCGTGTGTTCTTCCACATGTGCTCCCTTCAGTGTCCTCTCGATGTCCAGACACTTGTGTCTTCTTACCCTGATCCCTCCTCTAGATGTCCAGCCACTTGTGTGTTCCTCCACCGATGTGCTCCTCTGGATGTCTGTCCAGCTGCCTGTGTGACTGTCTGCTAGGGTTTTGGGGTTTGTATAGGCACAGGATGGAGGCGTGGCGGGCCAGGGTGGTCTTAGAAAATGCAACATTTGTGCATGAAGGCAAGAGTGCCTGTTCTCATGGGCCTTAGGGTGGAGCCCTAGCCAGAGACCTGCAATCCTCTACTCAGCACTTCCCTGACCCCTCCCATATTACAGACACATGAGAAACATATGCCTTTATGATGTGCCATTGAGTTCTGGGAAGGAAACAGTAAAACCTAAATGATAGAATGTTTATTATTTAAATCTTTCGGTGTACCAGTAGAAACTCAATAATTCTCTCTCCCAATGAATGAAGCATGCTATAAAGTAAGTTGAGTAAAATTGATATAACTATACATACATGTTCACAAATTTCCCTTATTGATTAAAATTAAGTCACTTTTACATTTTATACTTAATTATTATTAATGGTGGATTCATTTTGACATACCTCAAAACTTTATCATTATTTTAATCTCAATAATTGGAAAACTGTCTCTTTTAGACTCGTGATTCAATTTTTTTTTTCTCTTGGAAATATCTGCCCAACTTTCAAAAATGTTATCCAGTTTATGTTTTGTTTTTCATTTTATTGTCCTGAGAGTCTATATTTAGGTTTATCTTTTTAGGGATATCCTCCAATTCAATTTTCTTCAGCTCTACATCTTCTATAGAGTTTCATGTAAATAATAGGCAAAGCATAGCATGTTGGAAAGAGTGTATCCTGCTATTTATCAAGAGTTACCTTAGTTGCATTAAAATGACTAATATTGAAATACTATTAACAGGAATTAAAACTAATTATGGATATTCTAATCATCTCTTACTCATGTCAATCTCCCTTACACTGAAATACTATAAAAAGGTTTGTATGACTTTTTTATTTCTCATCTAAGTGGCAAAAGTCATGCCCCATTTCAGAATTTAATATGGCACTTGGAACCTCTAAGATCTCCATGTCTAACCACCTAAGCTCATTATACACCACTGCTTAGTTGAAATGGGATTTCAGATTTTACAAAGTAATTCTTTAACAACTACTTTGGTAACCAATATAGAAGAAGTGCATGCATTCCTTTGGATTGCAAGACCCTAAATAATAAGATCAGTGATAAATGAAGCAGTCTGCATTTACTGAGGTATTGGGAACTGAAGTGTTGAATTGATGCACTGCTAGGAGATGTTTTTCTCTATTAATGATATTTCAATTTCCTCTGATGTAAGAAACTCTCAATTCAAGCTACTGAGAAGGATATGTGTTATCTCTGGAGACTTCTTTCAAATTTAAGATTCTGTCACTCTCAATATGTGAGATATTGAGGCTACTTTTAAAATTACTGACTCATTACTTTTCGACCTGTCCTGCCATGCCACTATTCCACATGAAAATATATGTATTTATTTTCTTCTGAGTTAATAGAAAATGTGTAAGAACATTATGTGTTATATCATAGAACGTGTAGAGATTTTACATAACTGATAATTCAGGTTAGCTCTCCTATTATGAATACAATTTAACTCATATTAAGAATACTGAGGCCGGGCACAGCGTTTCATCCTTGTAATCCCAGCCCTTTGGGAGGTTGAGGCGGGTGGATCACCGGAGGTCAAGAATTTGAGACAAGCCTGGCCAACATGGTGAAACCTAGTCTCTACTAAAAACACAGAAAAAAAAAAATAGTTGGGTGTGGAGGCACACACCTGTAGTCCCTGCTACTTGGGGAGGATGAGCCAGGAGAATCACCTGAACCCAGGAGGCAGAGGCTGCAATGAGCCAAGATTGCGCCACTGCACTCCCCTGGGTGACAGAGGGAGACTCCATCTCAAAAAAAAAACCAAACAAAAAACCACAGATTTTTAAAGTTATTAATGGTTTTAAATACTTCACTGGTTAATATATGAAAGCCTACATTAAGTATATATTTTATTTTTATTTGGGGCATATATTTAATTTTGTATTTTGGAAACAAACTTACTGCTTCAATGACAACATAGAGACAACATAGAGGCTCTAAGATTAACTTTCAGTTCTTATATCAATTTACATGGTAAATTCTACTATCTCTCCTATGATTGGAAGTAGTCAAGTATGTGACAAATGAAGGTAAGATGGTAGGATGGTGGCAGGGGAAAGAGACAGTGAAGTGGGAAGCTCTACATACTTTCAAATAACCAAGTATCATGAGAACTCACTATCACAAGAAGAGCAGAGGGGAAATTCGCTCCCATGATCCAATCACCTTCCACCAGGTTCCTCCCCAGTATTGGGGATCACAATTCAACATGCGATTTGGGTGAGGAGACAGAGCCTAAACATATCACTGCCCTTCATCCTATTCTTTTTTTTTTTTTCCCACTAAAACTTACTCTGTCATTGATTCTCCATTATTCTTTAACTTTTCCTTTCCTGCTTATATTATCTTCTGCTCAACTTATTAATGTGATCAAACATTCCCCTCAAAGATAGAAACCTAAAGAGAGAGAAAGAATATGTCCTATTGATAGAATATGGCCCTTTCACTATTATGCTTTTACTTTACTTTTTAGTCTAAAAGCACACATACTGTTTCCACTTCTTTTTTGTCCCCAGCTATCAAGTAGAACTTTACTGGCAATGAGTTCCATGATGCTAAATTATTGTCTTTCTTGTTCTTTTCAAACACTTGAAACAGCACATTAATTTCTGCTACATATGGGATTTATACAAATCTAACTATTGTGTTTAAATACTAATCACTTCTTCCTGAAATTCTTCATGTCTTTGGATCTCATAGGCAAGATGGCCGAATAGGAACAGCTTTGGTCTGCAGCCACCAGTGAGATAAATGGAGAAGGTAGGTGATTTCTGCATTTCCGACTAAGGTACCCAGCTCCTCACTGGGACTGGTTAGACAGTGGGTGCAGTCCATGGAGGGTGAGCTTCATGTCACCCGCGAAGTGCAAGGGCTCAGGGAACTCCCTCCCCTATCCAAGGGAAGCCATGAGGAACCATGCTATGAGGAACAGTGCACTCCAGTCCAAATACCATGCTTCTCTCACAGTCTTCGCAACCCACAGATCAGGAGATTCCCTCTGGGGCCTATGCCACCAGGGCCCTTGGTTGGAAGCACAAAACTAGATGGCTATTTGACAGATACCGAGCTAGCTGCAGGAGATTTTTTTTTTTTTCATACTCCAGTGGCTTCTGGAATGTCAACGAGTCAGAAATATTCACTGCCCTGGAAAGGGGGCTGAAGTCAGGGATCCAGGTGGTCCAGGTCAGTGAATCTCACCCCCACGAAGCCCAGCAAGCTAAGATCCACTGACTTGAAATTCTTGCTGCCAGCACAGCAGTCTAAAGTTGAGCTGGGATGCTCGCGCTTGGTGGGAGGAGGGGCATCTGCCATTACTGAGGCTTGAGTAGGCGGTTTTCCCCTCACATCATAAACAAAGCCTCCAGGAAGTTCAAACTATGCAGAGCCCACTACAGCACTGCAAAGGTGCTGTAGCCGGGCTACCTCTCTATATTCCTCCTCTCTGGGCAGGGCATCTCTGAAAGAGGCAGCAGTCACATTGAGTGTCTTATAGCTAAAACTCCCATCTTCCTGGGACACAGCACCTGGGGGAAGGAGTGGCTGTAGGAACAGCGTCAGCAGACTGAAACGTTCCTGCTTGCCTGCTCTGAAGAGAGCAGCAGATCTCCCAGCACAGTGCTTGAGTTCTGCTAAAGGACAGACTGTCTCCTCAAGTGGGTTCCTGACCCCCATCCCTCCTGACTGGGAGACACCTCCCAGCAGGGGTTGACAGACACCACATACAAGAGAGCTACGACTGGCATCTGGCAGGTGTCCCTCTGGGATGAAGCTTCCAGAAGAAGAAATAGGCAGCAAACTTTGCTGTTCTGCAGCCTCCGCTGCTGATACCCAGGCAAACAGGGTCTGGAGTGGACCTCCAGCAAACTCCAGCAGACCTACAGCAAAGAGGCCTATTAGAAGGAAAACTAACAAACAGAAAGGAATACACTTAACATCAACAAAAAGGATGTCCGAACAGAAACCCCATCTGAAGGTCACCAATGTCAAAGGCCAAAGGCTTATAAATCTACGAAGATGAGGAAAAACAAGTGCAAAAACGCTGAAAATTCCAAAAACCAGAAGACCTCTTCTCCTTCAGAGGATTACAATTCCTCACGAGCAAGGAAACAAAACTGGATGGAGAATGAGTTTGGCAAATTGACAGAGGTAGGCTTCAGAAGGTAGGTAATTACAAACTCCTCTGAGCTAAAGGAGCATGTTCTAATCCAATGCAAGGAAGCTAAGAACCTTGAAAAGAGGTTAAACAAATTGATATCTAGAATAATCAGTTTAGAGAAGAACATAAATGACTCGATGGAGCTACACAGCACAAGAACTTCATGAAGCATACACAAGTATCAGTAGTCAAATTGATCAAGCAGAAGAAAGAATATCAGAGATTGAATATCAACTTAATGAAATAAAGTGTGAAGACAAGATTAGAGAAAAATAATGAAAAGGAATGAACAAAGACTCCAAGAAATATGTGAACTATGTAAAAAGACAAAACCTACGTTTAATTGGTGTACCTGAAAGTGACAGGGAGAATGGAACCAAGCTGGAGAAACCTCTTCAGGATATTATCCAGGAGAACTTCTCCAACCTACAAACATTCAAATTCTGGAAATACAGAGAACACCACAAAGATACTCCTTGAGAAGGGCAACCCTAAGACACATTATCATCAGATTCACCAAAGTTGAAATAAAGGAAAAACTGTTAAGGGCAGCCAGAAAGAAAGGTTGGGTTACGCACAAAGGGAAGCTCATCAGACTAACAGCAGATCTCTCTGCAGAAACCCTACAAGCCAGAAGAGAGTGGGTTCCAATATTCAATATTCTTAAAGAAAAGAATTTTCAACCAAGAATTTCATATTCAGCCAAACTAAGCTTCATAAGTGAAGGAGAAATAAAATCCTTTACAGACAAGCAAATGCTGAGAGATTTTTGTCACCACCAGTCCTGACTCACAAGAGCTCCTGAAGGAAGCACTAAATGTGTAAAGGAAAAACCAGTACCAGCCACTGCAAAACATACCAAATTGTAAAGACCATCAACACTATGAAGAAACTGCATCAACTAATGGTCAAAATTACCAGCTAGCATTGTAATGACAGGATCAAATTCACACATAACAATACTAACCTTAAATATAAAGAGGCTCAATGCCCCAATTAAAAGACACAGACTGGCAAACTGGATAAAGAGTTAAGACCCATCAGTGTGTTGTATTCAGGAGACCCACCTCACATGTAAAGACATGCATAGGCTGAAAATAAACGGATGGAGGAATATTTACTAAGCAAATGCAAAGCAAAAATGCAGCAGTTGCAATTTTAGTCTCTGATAAAACAGATTTTAAACCAACAACAATGAAAAAAGACAAGGAAGGACATTACATAATGGTAAAGGGATCAATGCAACAAGAAGAGCTAACTATCCTAAATGTATATGCACCCAATACAGAGCACCTAGATTCATAAAGCAAAACCTACAAAGAGACTTAGACTCCCAAAAAATAATAGTGAGAGACTTTAACACCCCACTGTCAATATTAGACCAATCAAAGACACAGAAAATTAACAAGGATATTCAGGACTTGAACTCAACTCTGGACTAAATGGACATAATAGATAGCTACAGAACTCTCCACCACAAATCAACAGAATACACATTTTTCTCAGCACCATAGAGCACTTCCTCTAAAATTTACCACATAATTGGAAGTAAAACACTCCTCAGCAAATGCAAAAGAATGGAAATCATAACAAACAGTCTGTCATATAACCGTGAAATCAAATTAGAACTCAGGATTAAGAAACTCACTCAAAACCACACAACTACATGGAAACTGAACAACCTGCTCTGGAATGACTACTGGGTAGATAATAAAATTAAGGCAGAAATAAATAAGTTATTTGAAACTGATGAGAAGAAAGATACAATGTACCAGAATAACTGGGACATAGCTAAAGCAGTATTTAGAATGAAATTTATAGAACTAAATGCCTACAGGAGAAAGCTTGGAAGATCTAAAATTGACACCCTAACATGACAATTAAAATAATTAGGGAATCAAGAGGAAACAGATTCAAAGAAGCAGAAAACAAGAAATAACTAAGATCTGAGCAGAACTGAAGTAGACAGAGACACAAAAAACCCTTCAAAAATCAATGAATCCAAGAGCTGGTTTTCTGAAAAGATTAACAAAATAGACTTCTAGCCACACTAATAAAGAAGAAAAGAGAGAATAATCAAATAGACACAATAAAAATGATAAAGGGAATATCACCATCGATCCCACATAAATACAAACTATCATCAGAGAATACTATAAGCATCTCTATGCAAATAAACTAGAAAATCTAGAAGAAATTGATAAATTCCTGGATACATATACCCTCCGAAGACTAAACCAAGAAGAAGCTCAATCCCTGAATAGACCAATAACAAGTTCTGAAATTGAGGCAGTAATTTATAACATACCAACCAAAAAAAAAAAAAAAAAAAAACCCCAGAACCAGATGGATTCACAGCCGAATTCTACTAGAGGTACAAAGAGGAGCTGGTACCATTCCTTCTGAAACTATCCCAAACAATAAAAATGAAGGGCTTTTATCCAACTCATTTTACGAGGCCAGCATCATCCTGATACCAAAATCTGACAGAGAAACACACAAAAAAGAAATTTCAAGCTAATATCCCTGATGAACAACAATGTGAAAATCCTCGATAAAATACTGGCAAACCGAATCCAGCAGCACATCAAAAAGCTTATCCACCATGATCAAGGAGGATACATCCCTAGCTTGCAAGGCTGGTTTAATATACACACATCAATAAACGTAATCCATCACATAAACAGAACCCACAGCAAAAAAACACATGATTATCTCAACTGATGCAGAAAAGGCCTTTGACAAAATTCTACACTCCTTCATGTTAAATACTCTCAATAAACTACATGTTAATGGAACATATCTCAAAATAATGAGAGCCATTTATGACAAACCCACAGCCAGTATCATACTGAGTGGGCAAAAGCTGGAAGCATTTCCTTGGAAAACTGGCACAAGATAAGGACACCCTCTCTCACCACTCCTACTCAACACAGTATTGGAAGTTCTGGCCAGGGAAATCAGGCAAGAAAAAGAAATAAAGGGTATTCAAATAGGAAGAGAGGAAGTCAAATTGTCTCTGTTTGCAGATAACATGATTGTATATTTAGAAAACCCCATCATCTCAGCCCAAAATCTCCTTAAGC
The DNA here is from genome assembly GCF_000951045.1 of Mandrillus leucophaeus. Classification (NCBI taxonomy): domain Eukaryota; kingdom Metazoa; phylum Chordata; class Mammalia; order Primates; family Cercopithecidae; genus Mandrillus; species Mandrillus leucophaeus. The sequence continues at coordinate 4,524,796 of NW_012102465.1, read as the reverse complement.
TGACAAGCAACTTTAGCAAAGTCTCAGTGAGAGGTAATAACATGCTAGCAGCCCTCACTCTCAGCACCTCCTCAGCCACCAGCCTCTGCGTCCACTCTGGCGGTGCTTGAGGAGCTCTTAAGCCCGCCAGGCCACCGTGGGAGCCCCTCTCTGGGCTGGCTGAGGCCGGAGCCTCCTTCTTATGCTTGCTGGGAGGTGTGGAGGGAGAGGCATGGGTGGAACCGTGGCTGCCCGCTGTGCTCACGGGCCAATGTGAGTTCTGGGGGATGTGGGCTCCACAGGCCCTGCACATGGAGCAGCCAGCCAGTGCCACCGGCCCAGGGCAGTGAGGGGCTTAGCACCCCAGCCAGCAGCTGCGAAGTTGCGCCAGGTGCCCCAGCAGAGCTGGCCTGCCAGTGCTGCCCTCAAATTCTTGCCGGGTTTAGCTGCTTCCCGTGGGGCAGGGCTCGGGACCTGCAGTCCACCATGTCTGAGCTCCCCCATGGCGGTGGGCTGCCGTGCCTCCTGAGCCTCCCCAAAGGGCACCGGCCCCTGCTCCATGGTGCCTGGTCCCATTCACTGCCCAAGGACTGAGGAGTGCAGGCGCTGCAGGACTGGCGCACAGCTCCACCTGCAGCCCTGGTGCAGGATCCACTGGGTGAAGCCAGCGGGCTCCTGAATTGGATGGGGACTTGGAGAACTTTTATATCTAGCCAGAGGATCGTATGTGCACCAATCAATGCTCTGTGTCTAGCTCAGGGTTTGTGAATACACCAGTTGGCACTCTGTATCTAGCTAACCTAGTGGAGACTTGGAGGACTAGCACTCTGTTACTCTGTCTAGCTCAAGGATTGTAAATGCACCAATCATCAATCTGTGTCTAGCTCAAGGTTTGTAAATACACCAATCAGTACTCTGTGTCTAGCTCAAGGTTTGTAAATACACCAATTGCTACTCTGTATCTAGCTAACTCTGCATCTAGCTAACTAGCACTCTGTGACTCTGTGTCTAGCTCAAGGATTGTAAACGCACCAATCAGCACTCTGTCAAAACGGACCAATCAGTTCTCTGTAAAATGGACCAATCGGCAGGATGTGGGTGGGGCCAGATAAGGGAATAAAAGCAGGCTGCCCGAGCCAGTCAGGGGCAACACTCCCGGGTCTGCTTCCACAGTGTGGAAGCTTTGTTCTTTCGTTCTTTGCAATAAATCTTGCTGCTGCTTACTCTTTGGGTCCATGCTGCTGTTATGAGCTGTAACACTCACCGCGAAGGTCTGCAGCTTCACTCCTGACAGTGAGACCACGAACCCACCAGAAGGAAGAAGCTTCAGACACATCTGAATGTCTGAAGGAACAAACTCTGGACACACCATCTTTAAGAACTGTAACACTCACCGCGAGGTTCTGTGGCTGCATTCTTGAAGTCAGTGAGACCAAGAACCCACCAATTCCGGACATATCAGGATACAAAATCAGTGTGCAAAAATCACAAGCATTTCTATAAACCAGTAATAGCCAAATCATGAGTGAACACCCATTTACAATCACTACAAAGAGAATAAAATACCCAGGAATCAATCTGACAAGGGATGTGAAGGACCTCTTCAAGGAGAACTACAAACCACTGCTCAAGTGGTTTGTAGACACAAAGAGAGCACACAAACAAATAGAAAAACACTCCATACTCATAGATGGGAAGAATCAATGTCGTGAAAATGGCCATACTGCCCAAAATAATTTATAGATTAAATGCTATCCCCATCTAGCTACCACTGACTTTCTTCACCAAATTAGAAAAAACTACTTTAAATTTCATATGGAACCAAAAAAGAGCCCATATAGCCAAGACACTCCTAAGCAAAAAGAACAGAGCTGGAAGCATTATGCTACCTGACTTCAAACTATACTACAAGGCTACAGTAACCAAAATAGCATGGTACTGGTACCAAAACAGATATATAGACTATGGAACAGAACAGAGGCCTCAGAAATAATGCCACACATCTACAACCATCTGATCTTTGACAAACCTGACAAAAATGAGCAATGGGAAAAGATTCCTTATTTAATAAATTGTGTTGGGAAAACTGGCTAGCCATATGCAGAACACTGAAACTGGACCCCTTACTTACAACTTACACAAAATTTAACTTAAGACGATTAAAGACTTAAATATAAGCCCTAAAACCATAAAAACCCTCGAAAAAAACCTAGGCAATACCATTCAGGACATAGACATGGACAAAGACTTCATGATCAAAACACCGAAAGGAATGGCAACAAAAGCCAAAATTGACAAATGGGATCTAATTAAACAAAAGGGCTTCTGCACAGCAAAAAGAAACTATCATCAGAGCAAACAGGCAACCTACATAATTGGAGAAAATACTTGCAATCTAGCCATCTGACAATGGGCTAATATCCAGAATCTACAAGTAACTTAAACAACTTTACAAGAAAAAAACAACTGCATCGAAAAGTGGGGGAAGGATATGAATAGACATTTCTCAAAAGAAGACATTTATACAGCCAACAAACATGAAAAGAAGCTCATTATCACTGATCATTAGAGAAATGCAAATCAAAACCACAATGAGTTACCATCTTATGCCAGTTAGAATGGTGATCATTTAAAAGTTGGGAAACATAAGATGCTGGAGAGGATGTGGAAAAATAGGAATGCTTTTACACTGTTGGAGGAGTGCAAATTAGTTCAACCATTGTGGAAGATAGTGTGGCAATTCCTCAAGAATCTAGAACCAGAAATAGCATTTGACCCAGCAATCCCATTACTGGGTATATACCCAAAGGATTATAAAGCATTCTACTATAAAGACACATGTACACATATGTGTATTGCAGCACTATTCACAATAGCAAAGACTTGGAACCAACCCAAATGTCCATCAATGATAGACTGGATAAAGAAAATGTGGCACATATACACCATGG
>NW_012102465.1:4497621-4521816 GCF_000951045.1 Mandrillus leucophaeus | reverse complement strand
GGAACCAACCCAAATGTCCATCAATGATAGACTGGATAAAGAAAATGTGGCACATATACACCATGGAATACTATGCAGCCATAAAAAGGATGAGTTCATGTCGTTTGCAGAGATATGGATGAAGCCAGAAACCGTAATTCTCAGCAAACCAACACAGGAACAGTAAACCAAACACCGCATGTTCCCACTCATAAGTGGGATTTGAACAATGAGAACACATGGACACAGGGAGGGGAACATCACACACTGGGGCCTGTCGATGGGTATGGGGCTAGGGAAGGGATAGCATTAGTAGAAAAAAAAGTTTTCTTTGACAGACACAGTGGCTCACACCTGTAATCTCAAAACTTGGGGAGACTGGGGAAGGAGGCTCACTTGAGGCAAGGAGCTCAAGACTAGTCTGGGCAACACAGCAAGAATCCATCTCTACAAAATAAATACATAAATAAATTATCCAGGCATGGTGGTCCACACCTGTAGTCCTAGCTACTTGGGAGGATGAAGTGGAAGGATCATTTGAGCCCAGTAGTTTGATGCTGCACTCCAGCCTGTGTAACAGATTAAGACCTTGCCTCAAAAAAAATAAAATTAAAAACTTTCTTAGGTTGTCTATCATCTCTCTGAACATCCTCAAACCTTTAATGGAAATAAATGTCTTTCTTCTGTCATCTTTTTAAATTAGCATTTCTCATGTCTCTGTAAATGTCACTGCTCTTCTGGACATTACAGGCTTTACAATAATTTCACCTACTTTCATAATTTCATTGCTTTATGATGATGTCTCCTTAATCTATCTCTCAAATGAACTTACTTCAAATGTGCTTACTGCAAAAACTTAGTGAATGCCTTTATTTAAATAAATAGAAAGATCAGAGGTTGAGTAAAAAATATAGGGAAGAAGAATAGCTGAACTTTATTAATATGTATAACTTTAATATTTAGTCAAACACGTATGATCATATTTGAATATCACAAACTCCTTGATTCAGGAAACATATTATTATATTAAATGTCATGTATGAGGAAACTAAGGCTTAGAGAAATTAAATAATATTCCCAAAGTGCTATAACCAACAAAGAACAGAGAAAAGAATTAGAACATACATACTATAAAATCTAAGCCCATGTTGTAGCCCCTATGCAACAGTTGTGTCTACAAGTGTCAAACTCAACATGTTCAAATAATTCTTGCCTTCTATTCCTGTACTGTCTCTTCCTGTATGTGTTAATCTTATGACATTTGCATCTACTAAACCATAAAATTTGGCATTATTCCAGAACTACAATGACCAGGCTCTGTCAATTTCCCCATTTTAGCTCTCACTGTTCCCTAACATGTGTTTCAACCAGCAAAAATATGGAACAGCTTGTATTTCTTCAGTGTTGCCATGGTATTTTATTTCTCTGTGACCTTGCTCATTGTGTGCCCTCTGCTACAATGTACTCCCTCTTTTTTCATTGAACTAATTCCTACCTATCCATCATGACTCAGTTCAAGCATTTCACACTCCATCTATGGTTTCCTGCGACTTTAGCTACCATAACTCCAAAAGCTACTATATACTTGTAGTTAGAATTGTTTAGTTATTACAACAAACATAACAGATGGTCATAAAATATAATTAAGATGACTTTTTTTTCCAAATTTGCACAGAGTCTTGCAAACTGTCCTGCCTAAACTTTAGCATTTGAGTAAATGTCCCTCTTGTACTCCCTCAGATTCTTCTAACTTACATAAATAATCAGTTGCCTACCCAATTGCTATATCTAGCTTCTTTCTTCTTTTGGGTTAGAAAGACCCCACATCAGTTTTTACGTGGTCAAATTCCAAACATGTACATGTGCAGCTTTTTCTGCTGCAGTTAGGCACTGGGCATGTGACCCAGTCTTAGCCATCAGGACCTGAGAGAAAGTCTGCTAAGAGTGAGAAAGATTACACTCAGTTTAAAAAGAGAGAAGCATAAGGAAGCCCCACTCTCTCAGAATGTTTCCTGAATTCGTTTGCTGGGGCTGCTGTAAAAACATACCACAGATGGGATGCCCTTAAACAACAGAAATTTATTTTCTAACATTTCTGGAGGCTGAGAGTCCAAGATCAAGTTTCCAGCAGGCTTGGTTTCCTCTGATGCCTTTCTCGTTGGCTTGCAGATGTCTGCCTTCTTGCTGTCTCTTCACATGGTTGTCCTTCTACAAAGGTGCCCCTGATGTCTCTGTGTGCCTAACATTTATCTCCTAGAGGTACACCAGGCAGATTCATTAGGGCCCATCCCTATGACCTGGTTTTAACTTCCACCTTTTTAAAAAGACCTTATCTCCAGTTTCTGAGGTGCTGGGGGGTTAGGGCTTCAATATCTCACATTTGATGTGGGGGGGTGGTGGCAGTGAAATTCATCCCATAACACTCCCCAAGCCATTTATTGTCTTGGACATTGCTATGCAGTATAATATTTGATAGCGTAACATGCTCCAGAAGGAAAAGACAAATGAATCCCAGAGAAGTTAACCTAGAGTCCTAGTATCACTGACTTGCTATATTATTCAGTCCTGGAACTCCCAGGCTTCAATATTTTGAGATTAATAAATGTGCTTACATTTAAAAATAATTTTAGTTAGATACATTGCAACTTTTACCCTAAAACATATAATTGATATACTAATATAGTATTTATGTGATATAATAGCCAATTAATTGATTCCAACTCGAGTGATATTGCATTTATCATTATCCCTCTGCTACACATCACAGTGCTTAACATTCAGTAAACATTTACTGAACAAACTCTATGCTTCTACTCCCACAGCTACCAAAGAACACACACACTCACAGTCTCACATCATATTCCTTCCCGCGAACCATGGATCACTCTGGAAAGGTCTTTGATGACTCCTTCTCCTTGTAACCACCAGAAAAATCCCTCTTTTATATTCTTCTGCAACTACCTGTATCTCTAAGACTTTCTGCATTTGGTGCTTTTTTGTTCCCTAATTGTTTGCACCTCCAAGCAGTTATCAGTACATAATGATTTTATATTTTACGAAATAACACATATCATTTGTGACTTCATTATTTAAAATATATATGATCCAGCTGATAGTTGTTATAACTTTTTTGATATTTTGTTCATTGTACTGTTTGAATTTTAAGACATAATATTCTAGAATCAGTAAGCACCTCTAATGAATTCATCTCTGTTCTGACACAGGTTCAGTTCTTCTTCATTCAACTAAATTTTACTTGTTTAATAATATTTTATCAAATGAAATGCTAGATTCACTTTAATATTACATTTTATGGCTTTCAAGTCATGGAGCTGCATTGACTCTTGAAATATGTAATACACCATAACTTATGACAATAGTCTCTAATTTGAGCCTTCAATGTTTAAAGATTCTCATTTTTTAAATAAGACACACAGAAACATAAGTAGCTTCATGAAATGAATACTAATACTGCTTATCCACTCCTTTGTTTAGTTTTATAGGAAAAAGAGCCTTTGAGTTTAACACACACTTCATGGTTCCTCTGATATATTACTTTAGGACCTCAAATTCCCTAAGTATCCATAGATGCTCTGAATTAATGCATATTTCTTTGGTGAAATTATGTTCTTTGCTATTTCCTCTTGACAGGTGTGGTAATGTTTCTACTCAGTTCTGCATAGCTGAAGAGAAACAGAACTACAGCCACTGCCAGACAATTTAGATAAACAAAACTGCAAGTAATCCCTGCTATTCAAAAACTCCAACTTGCCCATTTTATTGAAAAACAATGGAGAGAAAACAAGAGAGATATTAAGACTGCATGAATAATCAAATAAGGAGCAAGGGGAGTTGCTGGAAAGAAATGAACATCATTATTTTTCTAATTAGTCATTATATTAACCAGGAAATGTGAAAAATCAATGTGTTAAAATAAATAAATTGAGAACACTTACAATAATTTTTTTAAAAAGAGTTCTTAAAATGCTCTTCTGATAATAGGTAATTTTGCTCTAAGGTAATGACAGCTATTTCCAAAACACTTATATTCTTTAAGAGTCTCTATAGCAGTATTAGTTTAGATTTTGTATTACAACTTTGTACAAACGGATCTGTTATGTATATTTATTTATGTTCATATTGCATATTACATATGACTAAGCAGTAGGATCATTGTTTTAATAGCCAAAACAAGTACAATATTATCTTCAAGGTAGAATTTTTCCAACTTAATTCACTGAATTGAGACATAATATGCAGCATGTACTTCATGAAAAAAAAGTATATACTTTTAGTTAGGTTCTAAAGACTATCCTTGGTTGGCAGATGTACTAAGCAGATGTAAATATACTCATCTGAAAGGTAACAACTTTCACACAATTAATCTTTACACAACTTTACCCTGACCTCCAGTAAAAACAAAGGGGGTTTTGGCTCTAAATGTCAGTAAGTGAGCAAAACTCCCAACACATACACAGAAGCTGGGATTACTGCCAGTGGGAGCCAGAGGATGAGGTATGGTATTGTTGAAAATGAATGCCTCTATAAAGGAGTTTGTGTGGAGAGCGAGACACGGTAATTTTATAAAGCCACTAAGCAGTTGTGAGTATCTCATGTCAACCTTAAGATGGTTAAAAAAGTGAATAATTTGAAGTAAAAATCCATTGAAAAACATGTTTTTAAAAAAATATTTCTCGGGCCGGGCACAGTGGCTCAAGCCTGTAATCCCAGCACTTTGGGAGGCCGAGACGGGTGGATCACGAGGTCAGGAGATCGAGACCATCCTGGCTAACATGGTGAAACCCCATCTCTACTAAAAAATACAAAAAACTAGCGGGGCGAGGTGGCGGGCGCCTGTAGTCCCAGCTATTCAGGAGGCTGAGGCAGGAGAATGACGTAAACCCGGGAGGCAGAGCTTGCAGTGAGCTGAGATCATGCCACTGCACTCCAGCCTGGGCGACAGAGCAAGACTCCGTCTTAAAAAAAAAAAAAAAAAAAAAAAAAAATTCTCACTTGTGAAAACGCTGGTCAATGTTTGCCCCTGGAAGTCATTCATTTTTCAGTTTCTGGAGCCAAGAGGATTGTAAAGATACCTATTGACCCCACTTATTTGCTTTGACAAAGTAATTTACGGTATAAAGACAAACAGCAGCCTCATAATATTTTATAAAAGTATAATAAATAAATAATACATAGACATAATTAAAATAAGAGAGATGATTTAGGACTGGAAAGATGACTGGCACAATAACACAGTGGTTATATTTTCCATACTGATGGAGCATTTGTAAAGTGGGGCAAAAATGAAAGGGAGAAAGGAGAAGAAGAAAGTGATTTCTGAACTTCTGTCATTTATTATAGGTTGTAATGAATATATACAGATAAACGAGAAGATATATAATCATAAAATCAAAATAAATAGGTCCTTTTTGGAAGGTTTGCTGAATTTTAATCATCTATTTTTGCAACATGCATTATTTTCCTTAAATGGTATGTGTACCCAGCCCCCTGCCACCCTCAAAACATGTTTAGTGAAAGCAACCCAAATATCATGAAATTTGAAAATAGCTGAGTTTGGCCTGTTTTGTTTTTCTGTTTTGATTTTGTTGTTTGTTTTTAAGAGAAGCAGAAAATCTGCCCAGGTTTATTCTTAAGAGCCTTTAGGAAATGGTAGAATAATGCTTAAATGTCTGGCAGTTAAGCTATGTTTCTAAATAAAACCTTAGGGTGCAGTTTTTGATCAGACATGTCTCTAAACATCAAGTAGAAGGACTTTGTATACTTTCCCTCAATCATATCATTATACTTAACTCGTCAATTTTTCTTTAAAAGTATTGATTCTATAAAAATTCAAATATGCAATTATATTTTTCATATATAAAAATGATTTTTTACATATTTCATTCTAGCTATCATTTCATGTCTTTTTTTCAGCCAAATTTATGGAAAAGTTATCTGTATACACTGTCACCATTTCTTGTCCTCTCCTCTCTTACTTCCTCTTCTTTCATATCCAATGTCTTTTTTTCTCTAGAATTCAACTGAGACTGCTCCTATTAAAATCAATAGTTATCTCCACTGACTAAAGCTGAATATCAGCTTTCACTCCTCATCTTGTTTGAACTCTCAGCAGTATTTCATAATGTTACTTACTCCTGCTTCACTGAAATTGTATTTCCTGCCTGGCTTCCAAGATGCCATATACTTACTCTCTTCTTAACGCTTTGGCTACTCTGTCTCAGTCTCTTTTGCTGGTCATTTCTCATATTACGAACAAATTAATGTTGGGATTCCCCAGAGCCCAGTCACTTGCCCTATTCTGCTCTTTCTTGACACTCATCTCTTGATGTTCTCATCCAGTTTCCTGACTTCAAATAACATCTTTTATTGACCACTTCCCAATTTTTATTAGCATTCTAGTCTTCTTTTTTTGTTTTTCTTTTTTTCTTTTTCTTTCTTTTTTTTTCTTTGAGATGAAGTCTCACTCTGTTGCCCAGGCTAGAGTGCAGTGGCACGATCTTGGTTCACTGCAACCTCCACCTCCCGGGTTCAAGTGATTCTCCTACCTCAGCCTCCCAAGTAGCTGGGACTACAGGCACGTGCCACCATGCCCGGCTAATTTTTGTACTTTTAGTAGAGAAGGCATTTCACTATGCTGGTCAGGCTGTTCTTGAACTCCTGACCTCATGATCTGCACACCTCAGCCTCCCAAAGTGCGGGGGTTACAGGCTTGAGCCACTGTGCCTAGCTAACCTTCTAGGCTTCTTATCCCAACTCCAGTCTCATATATCTAAATGCTTATCCAATATCTCAGTGTCAATAACAAATGCATTTCAAATGTAATACATCAAAAACAAAACACTTAATCTCTTTCCAAAATATGTTTGTTTTTTTCTCAAGTTTTCCATTTAGTCAATGGCAACACTATCCTCCCATGTGCTTAAACCTCACTCAGTCACTTCTAACATTTTTCTTCCTCATACTCTTTGTCAAATCCATCAGAAAGACTTCATGTTTATACTTATAAAATACATCTGGTGTCTCATCATTATTTACCATCTCCAGTGCTACCATACTGTACTAAACTACTACCAAATTACTTGCATTCCTGCAATAATGCATGTTCTTCTATCTTTGCATCCCAAAATATTGTTTTCTCATCACAGGAGTCAAAGTGATCCTTTTATATGCTTCAGTTTGAAATTCTCCAGTGGCTATCTCTCTCATTCAGCAAATGTCCAACATGTACAATGACATGGAAAGCTACAAAATCTGGACCTGTATCCTCTCTAACTTCTCTTAATAACTCTTTCCATCACTCACCACAGTCTTGTAACACTGGCCTCCCTACATTTTTCTAAATATATAAGTCATGCTTGAGTCCTTTGCACAGCTGTTCTTTCTGCATGCAATGCTCTTCCACCAGTGGGCCCTTTCCCCCTCAATTATTTGTCTCCACCACTGTAATGTAAGCTCAATCAGCATAGCGACTTGAAACTTTTTGTTCACTGTTGTATCTTCAGCTCCTGGAAAAATATCTGACACATTGTAGGTAGCCAATACAAATGAATGAATGACGTTGCTGAATTTGAAATATTTTATTTGGAGAAAATATTGTTTAATAAAGGCTAAGTTAAGAAAGGAAAAGAGAGGCATATGTAAGAAATAACTTTGAGAAGTCGAATGGGAAGTTTTCATTTTATGTCATTGCATTCCAATTCCAAGATTGACAGTTATTGTCAGAGTTCTTTTTTACCTGTATAGTGCTATATTCAAATTCTTAGAACATTTTATCCCACACATTGGTAATGTCATACTCTGATTTATTGCATTATTATATTAATAATATTTAGTGGTTAATTGATAAAAATGTGTTTATATTTACATATATAGTCCTTAACATACTTATCAAGTGTCAAGAATTGCACTGGACATTTCTTATGTACCACTTCAAAATCCTTTCATTCCACACTCATACTCTATTTACAACTGTAGCAACCTGTTCCAGGAAGGTTTTGGATGCAGTGCCCTCAGGAAACTGTGCAGTCATGCATGTTCACCCTTATAATGTGAGGGTGAGAATACTAAAGGGTCCACCCATTATAAGTAGAAAATTAGAACTTATGGATATGGGCTTTATAACTTTGTCCCGTGGGTGGTCATTTCTTAGATGCATTAATAAGGACTTTTATAATGGACAGGTATAATCAAACATCAGTGACAAATGGCAGCGATGAACTCAAAATGCACTTACATTGGCTGTCTTCCTTGTTTCACATCCTCTGACTTGCTTTTCTGCTTTCTTCATGCAAGAGTCTATGTCAGTCTCTGCCTTAGAGAGAGCACAAGCACATAACTGTATTTAACCACCTTAAAATATTATTATTTTATTCCTTCAAAAACTCTAGTAGGTATTATTACAATCTCTTTTAAAAAAAAAAAAGAAAATAAGGCTCATCTAATTAACATATCTTACAAAGACAAAAGAGTCAGAACTGAAGTCATTTTCATCTGATTCAAAATCCATGTTTGTTCTGCAGGGTAGAAAGATCTAAACCAGTGAGCTAATAGGATTTTTGAACTCATTTTGAGCTAATAGGATTTTTGAACTCATTTTGTTTTCATTTAAAAAGTAAAATGTACAGGATACAGAGTTGATAATGCACAACAATTAAGATTACAAGTCAATTCATCAGAAATAACTTCAAAAGAAAATATATAATGGGCCCCTAAATAATTATAACGTGCCACAACAAGAATGTGAGGTCTTTCCTGTGTTATTTTGTGAATATGTGATACATACTTTGTTCATTTTATCTGTGTCTGCCTTGCAAAGTGCCTCTGGGAGGTTTATCTTTATGGATTTGATGAACAAGCTCCATTGGCCTCTGGTTACAGTTAGTTTCAGCTGGTGGGAGGCTTTGGCAGTAGAACACAGGGTGGGCTAGAGTGCGGACAGGGTATCTATTGCCGAGGTTCTTTCACTGCCTCCAGGAAACATCACAATCTCAATACACAGTTCTCTTTGACTTGTGGAAACCCTTCTAACCCATGCTCATTCAAGTTCACTAGCCCGAGGGTACCATTCCTCTCTGATAGTTCCCTTAACCTCACCCACAACTTTATAATTAGATGCTTTATTAAACTCCTCTAATGACCCCATTTTTGAGTGGGCCATCTGTTTCCTCCTGGGATTCTGGCTCATAAAGGAGACAACAAAAATCATTAAAATATATATTCTTGAGAAATAAATGGTTGAAAATAATTAGGGACAAATTGTCCAACAGGGAGAGTGGGGCTAGGAATATAGTAATTATTAATGGGAATCGGTAGTCATATATTATAGAAGGGGGAAGGAAATAAATGTATTATTTATGGACCAGAGGGGGTCTCCACAGTATGATTTGAGAAATGCAAAGGTATATAAACTAATTAACTAACAAACCAACTAAATTTCTTTGTTATGTATATTTGTAAAAAAATGTATAATCCAATTTTCAATGGTGCTGGTCATCAATTGACAGAATGTTCACTATAGTGAATATCATATTTAACAAAATGTCAACCGTGCCCTGTAGACTATATTGATTACATCCTTGATGTACACTGGTATTGGCATTTACCATAAAAATATTTACTGTGAATTGTGTGGTTTAAAATTTGAAATCATTTTTATATGAAAAGCATTTATCTTACTACATATAGGTTTACATTAAACAGGTTTTATTCTATATAGACTATCCCATAAAATTGGAATTTAAAGTTAAATTTTATGGACATGAAACCATGAAATCTAATCTTAATAAAGAAAATATCAGAAACTGCTTCAGGACTAGAGATTTATATAGCTGTAGAATAGAAGATTAATGGAGTAGAAAGTATGAAGTACAGTTTACTGCATTTTCTTCTCCTTTTAGACATGGTGCTTGGCCTCCTATTACCTGGCAATTTTGTAATATCTTTCTTCGCATTTCTCTTCTTACATAACTTTCACTTTGAAAATCATGTTTCAACTTTATTATTTTTAGTAATAAATAACTCTCCAGATAACTCTCACAACTGGTGCAAGTTTTATGAGCCTTCCCTGATTGTGTTCTCTCCGATTCCTTTTAAATAGAGTCCTTACTCACAGGAAGATAGGACACTTTCGACTTGCATTTTACATAAGCATTTTTTCCTATTAGGTTACTTTAACATGGACTCAACATGTATACACAATCAGACCAATTTTATAGATCAAACAGCACATCTACAATTCACATTATCCGAACTTTTTAAAGTTTTGTCATTGCCTTGAAGAATTATTCTTTGCCGCTCCTTTTGCCCTATGATTTTTTTATTTTTATACTTTGGAAAAAATAACTTACATGTAAAACTTCAAGATATTATAGCTTTAAATATTTATTAAAATTTATAATACACTTAAGGGAAAATATACAGAATGATTTATTCCAAAATGAATACCCATTTTATTTCCACCATGGACAAGAAATAAAACATTGCCAGTAACCCCCACTTATCTCACTCCAAATAACCCTGATTTCTTCTTTCACTTGCTGTTCCTTCTCTCCCTTCCTTAAATGTTACAGTCACTCTAATTTCTATGCTAATCACTCTTGACTTTTCTTTTAAATTGTACTCTCTAAACCCGTTTTGGTAATCATTGTGGTTTTTATCTGTTTTTATTCTCAGTATGTAACTTTTTTGCCCAATATTATTTTTGTTAGAGTCGTGCACAGTGTTGAACGTATTTATTTCCACAACTGTATGACATTTCAAGTTTGAATATACTCTGTTTATTAGTACATAATGCCAACTTTTTTTCTTCCAAATGGTGGCATAAACATTCACTCTTATTAACAGTGTAGGAAATTTCCCTCTTTGTAATATGGCTCTGGGACTGACTTTGCAAATGAGATAAACTTGTGTATGATTTACTAGATGGAAGTATGGCAGAAACCACTATTTCTGGAAAATTACAGCAGTTCTTCAGATTACCATGTTATACCCTTTTAGCTCTGCAACATCCCAACCCATCCCCTATTTAGGTAAGCCATAATTAATAGCCATATTAGCTTCCTAAATAATTGTATAAAGTCTAATTAACATTGATGCCAAACCCGAATAATGAACTAATATGTTTCATATACTGACAGGGATGGTAGATGCGAAAAAGAAAAGATAACTTATGAGAGATTGAACAAAGAGAAAACACAAGAGCTGGTGGCTGGTGGCTGACTAGACGTAATGAACTAAAGAAAGAGATTATTACTAATGATTCGGGGCCACGGGTCTTAAGTAGGTGAGAATATGGTGTTATTACAATCACATAGAAACGTCAGGAGGGAGTATCTGTTGTGAAGTATGACATGTTTAGATTGAACATTTTGAATAATCTTAAAGAATCACAAGAGATCATAAGGAAATAAATAATAAAGACTGAAAATATGGAAGTTGATAGAGATCAGAGATGAAAAAAATGGATTTGTGGATCCCTTTGAAGGCAGTAATGCTTTTCACAGCCATTAGTATCTTATGGTTAAAAGAAATAGTGAAAACTAATCCTTTATATTCAGAATATCTACACACATTTATAAATGCAATATCTTATCTTATAGCTGTTATTATTTTTTGCAATTTTCCTAGTCAGGCAATTTCATAAGTGGTTTGTAGTACTCATGACACTAATGTGTATCACATATTTGTGCTATCTCAAATAGCACAGATTCATAGATTGCTACTTTCTTGAAAAGAGAAGATGATGCCATATACATTGCTGGATTCCTAATGGTATATGTAGTTAAAATTTATCAAATATCTGTTTAGTTAAAGGGCACAATAGATAAATAGATAAGACATAAATAAATAAACGCAGTGATACCATTATTCTGTGTGTAACTGCAAAGACTAGTTCAATTTATATTAGGAATCTATACATATTTTTCCAGTTTTACTTACACCTTATTATGTTAATTAGACTGTTATTGTGATTATTCAATAATCCAAATTTCAATGACTTCAATATGTATCTATTGTAAATCACTAGCATACATTATTAACATACTTTCCTTTTCCATTAACAATTTTTATCTCTGTAAAATCATTAGTGTTTCCCTCTCTGGTGAAGCGTATCTCCTGCCCTACGGAAAAGCACTAAACCTCTTCCAGAAAAATCAGGGAGAATCCGAGATAAATATTCTAATGAAAATAGCAGTACTTCTGAATGCAATTATGATCAAATTTTCTAAGGACCATGGTTTCCCAGTGGAACTAAATTTTAAGTATAAATCTCCCCAATTTATATAGTAATAAAAGCAAATGAAGAGTCCCGGAAGATTGCCTTGCCCTTTAGAGCTTATGGTGAAATAAAAAGTTTCATTTAGGGAATCCGGTCAAGTGAAATGTCCCGAGAATCTAGAGATGAAAGTCTTCAGAGGCTCCTGGTGTGAGACAGAGCAAATATTCTTACACAAAATCAGACTATGTGTGACATTACTTTCTTTTTTTTTTTTCTGAAAAGAAAAGAAAAGCTCAATATTGCCAGTCAACTCACAACGAGACAGAAGTAAAGGTCAAATCTGGCCGGGCGCGGTGGCTCAAGCCTGTAATCCTAGCACTTTGGGAGGCCGAGACGGGCGGATCACGAGGTCAGGAGATCGAGACCATCCTGGCTAACATGGTGAAACCCCGTCTCTACTAAAAAAATACAAAAAAAAAAAAAAAACTAGCCGGGCGAGGTGGGGGGCGCCTGTAGTCCCAGCTACTCGGGAGGCTGAGGCAGGAGAATGGCGTGAACCCGGGAGGCGGAGCTTGCAGTGAGCTGAGATCCATCCAGCCACTGCACTCCAGCCTGGGCGACAGAGCGAGACTCCGTCTCAAAAAAAAAAAAAAAAAAAAAGAAGTAAAGATCAAATCTATCTCTCGATGCTGACTTTAAGGCAATATTTTTATCAGTGATTGGTGGAAGGAAAGGGGAAGTCAGGAAAGTCTTTGGACAAGGGCAATTATGCCTTCATGCTACCTCACGGGGTGTTATGTGTAAATTTAGCAGGATCTAATATGAAACATACAGTAGAATTTCAGGCTGTGATGTCAGCATGCTCATTCTGCACAGACTCCAGGCAGCCATATTGGTTCCAACTGAATCTGAACCAGTTATTTTACCTCATAAACTAAGGGAGTTTCAGCATTTCAGCAGGTGGTTTTTTTATTTTTAATTTTGTAGTTACACAGCAGGTGTATATATTTATGGGGTACATGAGATGTTTTGATACATGCATGCAATGTGAAATAATCACATCATGGAGCATGGAGTATCTATCCCCTCAAGCATTTTTCTTTAGTTAAAAAAATATCCAATTACATTCTTTTAGTTATTTTTAAAAGTATTATTAAATTATTATTGACTATAGTCACCCTGCTGTGCTATCAAATAGTAAGTCTTATTCTTGCTTTCTAATTATTTTTTGTACCCATTAACCATCCTTATCTCTCCTCAACCTCACTACCCTTCCAAGGCTCTGGTAACCATCCTTCTACTCTCCATGTTCATGCATTCAATTGTTTTAATTTTTAGACCCCGCAAATAAGTGAGAACATGCACACTTTGTCTGTGCGTGGTTTATTTCACATAATGACTACCAGTTCCATTAATGCTGTTGCAAATGTCATAATCTCATTACTTTTTATGGCTAAATAGTATTCCATTATGTATATGTACCTTATTTTCTTTATCCACTCTATTGATGGACACTTGGGTTGCTTCCAAATCTTAGCTATTGTAAACAGTGCTGCAATAACCATAGGAGTACAGATAACTCTTCAATATACTGATTCCATTTAATTTTGTTATATACTCAGCAGTAGGATTGCTGGATTATATGATATCTGTATTTTTAGATTTCAAGAAACCTCCAAACTGTCTTCCATAGTGGTTATACCAATTTACATTCCCACCAACAGTGTACAAGTGTTCCCTTTTCTCCATACCTCACTAGCATTCGTTATTGCCTGTCTTTTGGGTATAAGCCATTTTAACTGGGGTGAGATCTCATTGTAGTTTTATTTGCATTTCACTGGCAATCAATTACGTTGAGCACCTCTTTATATGCCTGTTTGTCATTTGTGTGTCTTCTTTTGAAAAATGTCCATTCAAATATTTTGCTCATTTTTAAACCAGATTATTAGGGGTTTTTTTTCTTTTCTTTTTTTTTTTTTTTTCTCCATAGAGTTGTTTGAGCTCCTTATATATTCTGGTTATTAATCCCTTGTCACATGAGTAGTTTGCAAATACTTTCCCCCATTCTGTGGGTTGTCTCTTCATTTTGTTAATTGTATCCTTTGCTGTGCAGAAGCTTTTTAACTTGAGGTGATACATTTGTCCATTTTTGCTTTGGTTGCCTGTGCTTAAGGGGTACTGCTCAATATTTTTGCCCAGATCAATGTCTTAGAGATTTTCCCCAATATTTCCTTATAGTACTTTCATAGTTTGAGATTATAGGTTTAAGTCTTTAATCCATTTTGATTTGATTTTTGCATATGGTGAAACATAGGAGCCTAGTTTCACTCTTCTGCATATAATTTGTTGTTTTTGTTTTTAATCTGCCATACTGAAAATTTAAAAATTTGTTACTCATTGATGCCTTTAATTCTTTGGGGCATCATTTCAGTTCTTCCTATCCTATGTACATTCCTCAATTATGAATATTAAGAGCAATGACAACTCTAGCTACTTCTTGCTGACTAGTGTTGCAGTTGAGGGTCTAACAAATAATTTTTTAAAATATTTAATTGTAAACACTTATGTTTCCCAGGTTGTGGTCAGACAGGTGGGTCAGAGAACTCTTTTGTACATTGGGTAATCATTTTATGTGCAGAAAATGTTGATTTAAAGAAAAACTGTGAAGCAAACAGCAGGTATACAGGACTTGACAAAAAGGAAGCGAAACCTCAACACATACAAAATTTTAATTCTTAGCTTAATATTTCAAAAATAAATCATTTTTTCCTGATGGGATCCATGAAAACAAGGGTTTTAATATATTATTTCCAGATTTTTAAGAGGAGACATGTAGGAACCAGAAAATGATTTAGGATTTAATCCAGATAATAGGCAAATAATACAAACTCTAAAACAATAGTCAGAGTTGGAATCTATTAACAGATGTGTTTAAGTTTTCTTTTGAAATACAGTTTTTTTTTCCCCTCCAATTTCTCATTTTTACCACAGCAAATCACAATAGAAGCAATTTGTGTATAAAATAAGTTGTAGTCTTATTATACCTGGCCTAATTATTTACATAAAGTACAGCAAGGATAGTGCACTATAGACTCTTTAAAAGAAATTGCTTTGCTGGAGATTTTTAATAAGCAATCTTGGACTTTAAATGCTTTCAGGCTAGCTACACCAAAGATCTGTCATGAGATTGTGCCTGTAATACCTATATGAATGAGTGCATTCCTCTCTTTTTGAAGTCCCAAATTATCTTGAGGCTCCCAAGCCTGTCAGAAAGTGCCACTTTTTTAAATTTGTATTTTAAGTTCAGGGATACATGTGTAGGTTTGTTATGTAGGTAAATTGCATGCCACAGGCGTTTGGTGTAGAGACTACTTCATCACCCAGCTAATAAGCACAGTACCTGATAGGTAGTTTTTCAACCCTCACTTTCCCCCAACTCTCCAAACTCAAGTAGACCCCAGTGTCTATTGTTATCTCTCTTTGTGTTCACGTGTAATCAATGTTTAGTCCCCACTTAAAAGTGAGAACATGCAGTATATATATTTTTTCTATTCCTGCATTTGTTTGCTAAAGATAACGGCCTCCAGCTCCATCCATGTTCCCACAAAGGATATGATCTCATTCTTTCTTACAGTTGTGTAGAATTCCATGATGCATCTACACCACATTTTCTTTATCCAGTCTACCATTGATGGGTATTTAGGTTGATTTCTTGTCTTTGCTATTGTGAATAGTGCTGCAATGAACATACAAGTGCATGTGTCTTTATGGTAAAACAATTTATATTCCTTTGAGTATATACCCAATAATGGGATTGCTGGGTCAAATGGTAGTTCTATTTTTAGCTCTCTGAGGAATTGCCAGACTGCTCTCCACAATGGTTGAACTAATTTACACTACCACCAACAGTGTTAAAGTGTCCTTTTATCAGCAAATTTGCCAGCATCTGTTATTTTTGGACAAATAATAGCCATTCTGACTAGTGTGAGATGGTATATCATTGTTGTCTTAATTTATGTTTCTCTATTGATTAGTGATGTTGAACATTTCTTTCAGGTACTTGTTGGCTGCATGTATGTCTTTTGAAAAGTGTCTATTCATGTACTTTGCTCACTTTTTAATGTGGAGTTTTTTGCTTATTGATTTAAGTTCTTAATAGAATCTATATATTAAACTGTTGTTGGCTGCACAGTTTGCAAGTATTTTCTCATGTTGTGTAAGTTGTCTGTACTCTGTTGACAGTTTATTTTTCTGTGCAGAAGCTCTTTAGTTTAATTAGGTTGTATTTGTTAATTTTAGTTTTTGTTGTAATTGTTAATTTTTTTGACAGGGAGTCTCACTCTGTCACCCAGGCTGGTGTGCAGTGGTGCAATCTCGGCTCACTGCAACCTC
Organism: Mandrillus leucophaeus; assembly: GCF_000951045.1. Taxonomy (NCBI): domain Eukaryota; kingdom Metazoa; phylum Chordata; class Mammalia; order Primates; family Cercopithecidae; genus Mandrillus; species Mandrillus leucophaeus. The sequence goes on along the minus strand of NW_012102465.1, from coordinate 4,505,207 downwards.
TGCCTCCCAGGTTCAAGTGATTCTCCTGCCTCAGCCTCCTGAGTAGCTGGGAATACAGGCATTCACCACCATGCCCAGGTAATTTTTGTATTTTTAGTAGAGACGGGGTTTCACCATTTTGGTCAGGCTGGTTTCAAACTCTTGACCTCGTGATCCACCTGCCTTGGCCTCCCAAAGTGCTGGGATAAAAGGCATGAGCCACTGCACCCGGCCTGTAATGGGTTTTGATGACTTTGTCATGAAATCTTTGCCAGGAACTATGTCCAGAATGTTATTTAGTGGGTTATCTTCCAGGATTTTCATAGTGTTAAGTTTTACATTTAAGTCTTTAGTCCATCTGGAGTTGACTTTTGTATATGGTATAAGGAAGGGGCCCAGTTTCAATCTTCCGCATATGACTAGCCAGTTATCTCAGAACCATTCATTAAAAAAGGAGTCCCACTGCACTCTTTACTTAAGGACAGAAACTTTGTACAGAAACTGTGTAGAGAAGGTAGCAGGGCAATCACTTTAAAGGGCTTTTTATCAGCTCTATAAAGTCAACCAATTCCTCAAAAAGATCTAGTCATATCTGAAAATATGCCATTCCAAAGTCTTGGTAAAACAATCAGTGTCTCCACTTGAGTCATGTTAAAAAGAAAATAGACTCTTATTGAATGTATGCAAATAATGACATTGTCATAAATAAAGAATATTCACAAATAGCCTCCAAATTCTGGAGGAACTGATAGAGAGTAGGATAAATATTTCAACTTTTTGTTCACAAAATAATATTTTATCTAATTTGTTTCAAGTTAGAAATGGCTCAAAAGAAAAGAGGGTCTTTTTGACTCTGGAAAACAAAACATAAGGAGAATCAGCAATGTTTCAAACAAAAACATCACTGAAATTTTTTTTTAATCCTCTATTAGTTCAGAACCATGTAACCAACTCCTGTTCTACTCGATGTTGCATAAGTAATGTTCATGCAGCTTTTTAATTAGAGTCCTGGAAGTTCTTTCCTAGTCCAATGGTATGATCTCCAAAGTCATCAGAAACCTGTACTTGTATTTGTCAGTTTCCATAAAAAGTAATTTGGATTACACTTTATTGGAAATGATTCTAGAGAAGGATTTAAAACAATAACTGGGGATGACAAATCTTTATTAGCTAGAGTTCGGGAACTCTGCGGGGTCCAGAACTTTATTCCTTCTGTTATTTATTTATTTATTGCTATCTCCTCCATCACACTGGATTCCATCAAATAGTGCTCAGCACTATTTTTTTCATAATTTATAATCAGTCTTGCTGTAAACCGTTTGAATTCTCAAATCATTGTCACATTCTGGGGTCAACTCACATTACCATCAAAACAGTGAAAACTTTCCTTTTTATAGTGCATTATAATTCACAAATTCTTAACAGTGAAGGCTGAATGTGGTGGCTCAAGACTATAATCCCAGCACTTCGGGAGGCCTAAGTGGCAGATCATTTGAGCCCAGAAGTTTGACACCAGGCCTGGGCAACATGGCAAAACTCCATCTCTACAAAAAAATACAAAAAATTAGATGGGTGTGGTGGTGCACACCTGTGGTCCCAGCTACTTGGGAAGCTGAGGCGGGAGGATCACTTGAACCTGGAAAGTTGACGCTGCAGTGAGCTACAATCATGCCACTGCACTCCAACCTGAGCAACAGAGACAGACTCTGTCTCAAAAAAAAGTTATATTTTAATTTTAAAAACAACTTTATGTGACAAATATTATCGTCAGGCTTTGAAATGTAGAAAATTGAAGAAGACAAAAATAATAGACAGTAATTTATAGAATGAGAACTCCATTGCAGGATTGTTTTTCTCTCACTCATGTCTGGTATATATATATCTGCCTTTCTTTGTTCTTTAGAAATTTTTTTTTTCTGTTCTTTAGTTCAATGACAGAACACAGCCATGATCAGTCTCCTAATTCTCACTTTCATGACAGGTTTCTACTTACTGATCCAATACTTTTTTTTTCCCCAAAATCATGTATACTATAATCACAATTTATAGATGATTATTACGCCTCACAGAGTAAAAACTACATTTCCTAGCTTCCTATTTTTTGTAAGTAGTAGCCAAACAAATATAAGTAAAATTCCTTCAGGAATAAGTTATAAGCATTTGAGATTTTACTTCATTTCTCCTTCCAACTAAGTGAAAGGCAGAAATGATGGCTGGAGCACTAGCAGCCACCTTGAGGTATGCCATCAACAAGAAAGTGGAAATCAGCGCTAAGGATAGCAGAGTAGAAAGACAGAAGGAACTCAGTTCCCTGATTACTATGGAATCACAAAACCAATGGTAGAATACATAACTCTAGACTTCTTCAAAATGTGAGGTGACTATAAGCTTCAACTCACTCACCTAAGACCCCATAGTTGAGTTTATTTTATTAACAGTCAACCTTAACACTAATTTACACAGCATGCTATATTCAAATGCTCAAAGATTGATCAATCTTTCAAGTTCTACACCCCATAAACAACTGGTTGACAGAACTTTGACAAGTTTGCTGCCATTTTACCAGTCAACTTTGTATAAAAGGGTACAATTATATTTTACAAAAGTATTCTTTTCATGATAATCATATAGATGGAGATGGCAATAATTCTCAGAAAATTTGGGGAACAAGCAGTCAAAAAAAAGATGACCAAGCCAGCTTTTCCAAAATTTCCCCTTCCTGTGAGAGACTTTTCATCCCTTCAGTATCTTCAACTCTGTCTTTAGAAGCCAATTGTGTTTAATATAAATAAATGACAATTGTGGGTGAAATATTAGATACCTTTAAACCATAAAATGTATTATTAGTGGCCCAAATCAAGATACTGAGAATTAAATTGTAACTGTTGTCTGATCTTTTCTGTGTGCAGTGTAAAATGAGGAATAGTACATTGTTTTAATTCTTCTAATAAATACGCCATGTTGGATTTAAAGCCTGTACGTAACATGAATAATAAATATGTTACTGAGAAATGACCAGAACTTGATATTATAGTCTAGGCAGAAACATGTGACCCATTAACTTTTCTTTATAAGTTTATACAATTGTCTTGACAAAGCACCTATTTCTGAATGCAATATAGCTTGTTAATAAAACTTTTACAGCCATTGTTTTGTCATAAAAACCAAATAAAATGGATATTTACTTAGCAGATGGTGCAATCATAACATTTCATTGGTTTGTATTATACCAAAGTTGCTTAATTTAAATTGATAACTTTTTTATCACTTTGTGAATAACAACATATATTTAGGAGTGAAATTTAAGAATATTCAGTCAAAATAAAAGAGCAAGCTAACCTAAAAATACTCAGGATAGTTTTTAGGTTCTACATATAACAATTCCCTCAAAAGACTGAATATTAAGATAGGAAGAGTAAGATTAAAATTACTTCTTCCCAGTCTTTCCTTTTTTTTCTTTTGTGAAAACATGGGATCTATCTCCACAAAGTAAAAGAGGTTAGAAAATTGAGGTTAGAAAATATGCAAATTGCTCACATTAAGGAAATTTTAAAAATCTTATTAACTTCTTAGGATATAAGATGACAGGCAGTTTGATATACAGATAAATTCTCAGGGTGAATGTAGAAAAACAATTGCTAGTACATTTCTTTATTAAGTAGCTATGACTTTGGGCAAGCAACTCAGTCTTAGTACATGTCAGTTTTTTCATGTAAAATAAGAGTTACTTTGACCTCAAATGAATTGTGTGAAAATAAAAATTTTCTAACAGGCAATGTATCCACAAATTTTTGAAGTTCCCAAGAGTGGAGATAGTCTAACACACAGAAATTAACCATAATTTGTTATGCTTAGAAAAGTGAAATATTTCAAATATTTTGCCTACAATTCAGAGGATTTCACACAAAGAAACAGGCTGGATTTATGTTGCTAAAGTTTGAGGAATCTTTTTAAATTTATATTACCCTACCCAATGGATACATAGTATGGCTACTACAAAGTTTCTCTTTTTCTTTTGTTTTGTTTTTTTAATTTACTAACCTTGAGTAGAACATGCTTTATGAAACTCAAAAATTACAAGAAAAATTTTACTGTAATTATAATAAATCTTTCACTGTAAAAGAAAGCAAATAGTTTCTTATTTTATAATTATAGTTTTAGTTTTCTTCTATATTTTCAGGTATTTAAAAGAAATTCCTAAAAACTTTGAGATGTAGAAGACTGGGAATAATACTAATACATAATCTCAATATAGCATGGTGTTATAGAAAATATGCAATGTAATCTACAGTATAAAATTTAGGAAGAAATTAAATTAGACACCTAATTCAGAATGACAGTTGAAACATACCATTTTAAAGGTACCTGATTCTTCCCATCAAATAAACACAGGAAATATGTATGTTTATTATATATGTGTATGTACACACACACACACGTGTATGTGTATGTGTATATATATGCATATATATACACACACACACACATATATCTCCTTTAGTTCTTGGGTCACCAATTTACCTGGTTTGTTTTCAACTTTCGCTGTTTAGCACTAAAATTCCCATGTCTGGAAACATTTTTAGTCCCAGAGTAATTATATAGTTTGCCTGGGGATGTCATGATTTTAAAACTAAAAGTCCTATTTTCTGAGAAAACCTTCAGTCTCAGTCAAGCCAGGACATTTGGTCACACTACTTAGTTCATTGGTGAACGTGCACTACAGCTGAAGGAAGGGAAGAGAAAATTCAGTGGAGGAGCAATGTAAATATATGCAAGGCCCAGACCTACTGCTGGGCATGAGGCAGGAAAACTGAGAGGGTCCCAACTGGAAGATTCAAGGACAGACATTATGCATGCTCAAAACTGAAGATTATTCATAAAGACAGAGATAACATCCTACTCTCACTCACACACCACTAGACTAACAAAAGTGCAAATAATAACTTTAAAAAATACATATTTCTGAACAAGAGGCAAGAGCAGAGTGAAAAAATTCCAGTGGCACAGGAAAAGGGGTAGACTAAACATTTGTAAAAACCCAGATCTCAATCTAAACACAGGTGATACTAAAATTTTGTGGCCTATAGTACAGAAAGAGTACGCATAGAAAAGCCAAATTGCAAACACAGCTCAATTCCTGAATGGATTGACTCAACTCCCCAAAATGAAATTCAGAATAAAGGAAAAGCCCGTTAACTTTCAAGTATACAAATTGTCTTCCTCCACAAGATGTCTGGGTTTCAATTAAAAAATTATAAGGCATATAAACAAGTAATATTAAAAAAAAACCTCATTATCAAGAGACAAAGTAATTGTAAAAGTATTACAAAGTAATTGTAAAAGTATTACAAAATAATAAACAGAAGCAAATTCAAACATGACACGTATTTTGGCACTCTCAAACAGAAAACTTAAACCAACTATGATCAATGATTAAATCTTCCGTAGAAAAACAGGACAGCGTCCATTACTGAAAGGGTAATTTCAACAGAGAGATGGAGAGTATAAGAATGGATTAAATAGAAAATGATGGGGATAAAAATAAACAAACAGTAACAAGTATGAATATCTTTGCCTTTGGTGGCTCATCAGTGGATTTGAAACATGTAGGCAAAATTAGAGAATTTAGAGACAGTTCCATAGAAATTCTCTAAACTAACACACATAGTGTACCGAAAGAAAAGTGAAAAAAGAAAAATGCAGTAGCCAAGAGATGGAGAAAGCATCAGATGATTTAATTTTGGGGTACTTGGAATTCCTGAAAGAAAAGATAGAGAAAACAAGAGAAATAAAACATTTACAGAACTAAGAATTTTCCAAAATTAATGACAGATATAAAGGAAGTATACCAGGTTCCCTTTCCACTCCCCCGTCCCCCTACATGTACACATCATATTCAAACTGCTAAAATCAAAAATGAAAATAGTATCTTCAAGGCAGTCAGAGACAAAAGACATTATAGAGGAACAAACTAAGAATTACATAGCAAGGCCAGGCGCAGTGGCTCATGCCTGTAATTTTGGCACTTGGGATGTCATGGCAGGCAGATCACTTGAAGCCAGCAGTTCTAGAACAGCCTGAGCAACATGGCTAAACCCTGTCTCTACTAAAAATACAAAAATTAACCGGCCATGGTGGTGCAGGCTTGTAATTTCAGCTACTCGGGAGGCTAAGTCACAAGAATTGCTTGAACCAGAGAGGCAGAGGTTGCAGTGAGCTGAGATCGTGCCACTGCACTGCAGCGAGTGGGACACAGCAAGACTCTGTCTCATAGGAAAAAAAAAAAAAACAAACGTTGCATAGCAGATTTCCGTTCGGAAACTGTAAAAGCTAGAAAACAATGAGAAAACAAAAGAAAGTCAACCAAGAATTGTATAATCAACATAAAGATTGTTCATAGAGGAGAGCAAAATGATAAATTTTTCAGCAAAAAATAAGAGTGATCTAAAATTTATTACCAGCAGATCTGCTCTGAAAGAACTTTTTAAAAAAATGTTTGCAGAGAAGGAAAAAGATACAAGACAAAAGCCTGTACTCATACAAAAAAAAACCCTTAAAATTGCTGCAAATCAAATAAATAAACGTAAATATAAAATTAAATTTGTTTTGTTTTAATTATTATAAGTAGTTTATTTGTTAAAGCAAAAATAATATCAATGTATTGTGTGTTTATAACACGTGTAAAAGTAAAATGTTTTAAGATAATAGTAAAAAGAGTAAGAAGAAAGATGTAGGAGTACACTACTGTAACTTTCAATATAGTAGAGGAGTATATTTTTTAAAGACTAATTGATCGTTTTCTTGTCAATATTAAGACAACCACTAAATTTTTTTGTAAAGAAGTAAACATATAAAATATGATTATATGAAAACAATAAATAAAAATAGTGGATTTAATGTGGAATCATAAGAATACTCAAAATAAGTCAGAAATATAGAAAATATATAAACTTTTATCAACACAGTGTATTTTAATCCATCCATATTAATAATCACTTTAAATGTGAATGTTTTAGAAACTCCAGTGAAAACATACATATTGTGAAGTGTATAAAAGGCAAGATCCTATCACATGATATCTTCAGGAAAATCACATTAAATACCAATTGCAGAGGTTAAAACTAAAAGAATAAAAATAACTCATGCAAATATGAACTAGGCCGGGCGCAGTGGCTCACGCCTGTAATCCCAGCACTTTGCCAGGCCGAGGCGGTCGGATCACGAGGTCAGGAGATTGAGACCATCCTGGCTAACACGGTGAAACCCCGTCTCCACTAAAAATACAAAAAATTCTCCAGATGTGGTGGCAGGCGCCTGTAGTCCCAGCTACTCCAGAGGCTGAGGCAGGAGAATGGCGTCAGCCCGGGAGGCAGAGCTTGCAGTGAGCCGAGAATGAGCCACTGCACTACAGCCTGGGCAACAGAGTGAGACTCCGCCTCAAAAAAAAAAAAAAAAAAAAAAAGCTGGAGTAAATATGTTAACTTCAGGCAATGTAAATTTCAGAACAAGAAGATTATCAAGGACAAAAGTGGACATTGATTAATGATACAGAGGTCATCTCCAAAATGATATAATTATTCTAAAGGTGCATGAATTTAACAGAGTCC
>NW_012102465.1:4472335-4497571 GCF_000951045.1 Mandrillus leucophaeus | reverse complement strand
AAAAAAAAAAAAAAAAAAAAAAAACTAAAGAAAAGCTGGAGTAAATATGTTAACTTCAGGCAATGTAAATTTCAGAAAAAGAAGATTATCAAGGACAAAAGTGGACATTGATTAATGATACAGAGGTCATCTCCAAAATGATATAATTATTCTAAAGGTGCATGAATTTAACAGAGTCCACCATTGCAGTACTTCTCAAATGCACATGTAACGTTCATCAAGATGGACTATATTCTCACTCTTAAAATAAGTATTAATGTATTTATAGGAATAGAAGTCATACAAAGTACAGGTTCAATAATATTGGGGTTAAACAAGAAATAAATAATAGGAAAATACCCAGAAAACTTCCAAATATATAAAAAATTAAACAACACATATCAAAATAATCCAAAAGACAAGAAGGAAGTGAGAAACAAAATTTAAAAGTATTTGTAAATGAATTAACGTAAGAATACAACATATTAAAATTTACAAGATAATGCTAAAGCAATTCCTAGATGAAAATTTTTACCATTAAATGCTTGTATTAGAAAATGACAAAGGTTTTAAACAAGTAAGCTAACTTTCTATCATAAAACTCTGGAGAAATATTAAGATAAAATGAAAAATGCAGGGAAAATAGTGAAGGTAATATCAGAATTCAAGAAAATTGAGAATAAACAATTAATAGAGAAAAATCAATTTTAAAAATCTGCCTCTTTTTAAAAAATCAATGAAGTTTATATTTTTCTATGCCATTTACCAAAAAAAAAGAGTCAAAACTATGAATATTAAGAATAAAAAAGGAAATATTACTACTTATGTCATTATCATAAGAAGTACAGAAAAGACATTCAAATGTCTTTAAATTTTTTAACTTAGATGAAAAGCACAAACTGTTTGAACTCATAACTGACATGGCTCACTAAAGAAGAAATAATCTTTAATCTCTTGTAAATAAATAAAATTTTTAGTTAATAACCTTTCCATGAATAAAATCTAAGATTCAAATGGTTTCACTAGAAAATGCTATGAAAGACTTAAAGAAAAAATAATACTAATCCTCAACAAATTATTTAGAATATAGAAGAGATGATACCTCCCAACACATTTTATGTGTCCAAAATTACATTGATATTAAAATAAGACAAAGACATAACAAGAAAAAGAACTAAAATCTATTATAGCTTATGATTATAAATTCAAAAATTCTCAAAAAATGCAAACGAATCAAATATAATATCATATAAAATAGATAATACAAAGACCAAGTGATACGTAGTTTAGGAATGCAAGGCTGGTTCAACATGTAAAAATCAATTTTATTCATCATATCAACAGATTATAGGAAAAAATAATTTTCATAGGTAAAGTGAAAAATGTAACTTTGGGAAATTCAACATACATTCATGATCAAACACCCACAAACAACGAACAGCAGGAATACTCCTCAATCTGATAAATTTTCTGCAAAAATCTACAGCTATATCATATTCAATGATCAAATATTAAACACTTCCTATTTAAGATCAATAAAAAGGCACACATATCTACTCTCAAACTTCATTATTAATCATTGCCATAAAGTCCTAACAAGTGTAATAGAACAAGAAAAAGAAAAGTATCAGGATCAGAAACAACAAGAACAAAAACAAATTCCCTACTTGCCAACAATACAACTTTTTCTGTAAAAATCCCAAGCAATCTACCAAAAACATTTTAAAATTAATAAGTGATTTTAGCATTGTCACAGAATATTAATCTTAATAGCATTTATAATTCAAGCAAAGAAAAATTATAACTGGATATAAGTAAAACAGACTATGTATAATATAGCATCACAAAACACAAAATACAGATGCTCCTTTACTTACGATGGGATTATGTCCCAATAAACACATTGTAAGTTGAAAATATCCTAAGTGGGGAACACATTTAATTCCATTTTTTGTTAGTTTTGTGATTATGTTTCCAAGATGGTGAATTAGAGGCTTTTAGCATGCCTCAGCCACTTGGATATAGCAAGACAGCAGATACAGATAGCTTTAATTCAAGTTAGAAAATGAGACCGTCAGAATTGTGAAGGACACTTCAGATACCAGAAAAGATAACATGAACAAACAGCCTCCATGATAGCATCTGGCTGATAAAGTTAGTGAAAGTCCAATACACGACAGGGGAAGAGAGCTTTCCTCTGTGACTCACCTTTCCACTAGGGATCCAAACAACCTAGGCCAAGGGAGAGCACTTTGTTTCTCCCAAGTCCTGAAGCTAACTTGGGGAAAGAATACTGTGAGGAAAAGACACTGAGTGAAGCCGCAGGCTGCAGGCATTTTCCATTTTCCTACATCTAAGATGAATAGTAGGATGCTATTTTAAATTCAGAAACATACAAACACAGCCATTCTTCCTTAACCCAACAGCAGGGCCACCAGGCATTTTAGTCACAGGAGAAGAGAGTGAAACACTTGCTCTACAGCAAAGTAGAAGTCTCAACAGCCAGAACTGTTGAAAGTACCACCACAGTAGGCACTGGAATTGTGCTCTTCCCTGTTGGAGGTCAGGGCACAAGCAGAGCTTCCACAGGTGAATCTCTTCTGGATGATAAACCTTGCACCCAAGGCCGGCTTGTTAACCTAGAGGATTTGCGTGTATCATTGCTGGGAGTCCTAGCCTTCTCCCCTGAAGTCATGGTGCACCAGGGCTCCCTCTAATCCACCCCCAGGCAGAAATCAAGGCCTTTGGAGGACTTAATTGCCTGGACCAGCAGTCTGAGATGCCCCTCCTTCCCTGTGCATAGATCACGGTGCAGAGGGGGCCTCTCCACTCCAAACACCGGCAGATCTCCAGGAATTTGGAGATGGACTAGCAGCCTGAGTTTCTCCATCTTTCCTGTGAAGAGATCCTGTGCAGGGGGCTCTCTTCCTTCTACGACCAGGCAGATCTCCAGGTATTCGGAGCACCCATTCTCCTGCTTCAGAATCACGAGCAGCACCAGCTTCCCTGTGCAGAGATCTGGGTGCAATAAGGCCCTCTTATTGCAGGGACATCTTCAAGTGTTCAGGCCGCTCACCTATATCAGCACCCTGAACTGCCCCACTCATCCTGTACAGAGATCTGGGTGCAGGAGGGCTCTCTACTTTATGCCCAGGCAGATCACCTGGCATAAAGGGCACTCACTCTACTGAATTAGGAGTTTAGGCCATCCCCTATCCCTGTGCAGAGAATTTGTGGTTTAGGAGATTTCTCAGCTCCATGCCTAGGCACACCTCTGGGAACTTGTGGGCTGCCCGTTGGATTTTCCCTCAATGATGGTGCCTGTGCCTGCCATCAGGGGACCTGTAGGTAGACATGTCAAGTCCGGCTCTGCCCATCCTGCGCCCTAACCCCCTGAGGCTGAGGAGGGAGTTCAGACCACTGTGCTCTCCATGTATCAGTCCATTGCCTGAGGCAACAGTAAGCTTATCCCACAAAGCAACTCATTGCCTGAGGCAACAGAGAGCTTCTTTCAGTAAAAAAGTTTCAAGTATATACCCAACCATTTTGATTACAACCAGCTTTTACACGTAAGTGCCATCTACTGGCTTGTAGATTAAACTGCACAGCCCAATACAAAACCTGCTGACAAAAGTGCATACCGCTATAGAAGGAAAGTGAAAAAAAGCCTGCTCAGCATTCTCTGCAGTCACATTCTGTACAGAAAATGGAAAAGAGAAAGAAAACATAATAATATTTTAGAGAAAAAGAAACAAAAAGAGAAAATTCTACCCACATACAAATAATTACAAAAAGTATAAGTGCCAGCATCTCTGGATCACAAGGAAGCAGCACAAGAATTCTCGCACCATAAAAAAATCCAAATATAGTCTGAATATAGTAATACTACCAAAGGATCACACTTGCTCTTCAGCAATAATCTCTAAACAAAATGTAAACTAAGAAATGGCAGATAAAAAATTTAAACTATGGATTGACAGGAAACTCAATGAGACTCAAGATGAGATTTAAAATAAACACAAATAAAATTGTAAGGCGGGCTGGGCACGGTGGCTCAAGCCTGTAATCCCAGCACTTTGGGAGGCAGAGACAGGCGGATCACGAGGTCAGGAGATCGAGACCATCTTGGCTAACAGAGTGAAACCCCGTCTCTAGTAAAAAATACAAAAAACTAGCTGGGCGATGTGGCGGGCGCCTGTAGTCCCAGCTACTCAGGAGGCTGAGGCAGGAGAATGGCGTAAACCCGGGAGGCGGAGCTTGCAGTGAACTGAAATCCGGCCACTGCACTCCAACCTGGGCGACAGAGCAAGACTCCATCTCAAAAAAAAAAAAAAAAAGAAAGAAAAAAGAAAAATTGTAAGGCGATCCATGAAATGAATGAAAAAATAAACATCTTAAAAAGAAATCAGTCAGAACTTCCAGAATTAAAAAATTTACTTCAGTCATTTCAAAATACAATTGAATGCCTTATCAATAGACTGGAGTAAGTAAGAGAATTTCAGAGCTTGATGACCACTATTTTGAAATAAAGAAGTTAGACAAAATAAAGGAAAAATAATTTTTAAAAATGAACAAATTCTTTGAGGAATATGAAATTATGTGAAGGAACAAAACTTATGAATTATTGGCATCTGAGATTGAGAGAGAAAAAAAGAAAGAAAAGGGGAAGGAAGGAAAGGAAAGGGAAGGGAAGGGAGAGAGAGAGAGAAAGAAAAGAAAAGAAAAGAAAGGAGAAGAGAAGAGAAAAGAGAAAAGAAAAGAGAAGAGAAGAGAAGATTAAAGAACAACATAGAAACAATATTTGAGAGAATAATTCACACAAATTTCCCCAGTCTTGCTGCTAGAGAAGTAGACATCTAGATACAAAAAAAAAAAAAAAAAATCCAGAGAATACCTGCAAGATACTATACAAAATGAACATCACCAAGGCATATAGTCACCACACTTCCAAGGTCAACATGGAAGAGAAAATCTTAAAGGCAGCTAGAGAGAAAGGTCAGATTCTGTGCAAAGAGAACCTCATTAGGCTAACAGCAACTTCTCAGTAGAAACTTTACAAATCAGGAGAGATTGGGGAGACTATTTCTCAGCATTTTTAAAGAAAAGTAATTCCAACGGAAACTTTTATAGCTTTCCAAAATGAACTTAATAAAACATCAAAGAAAATCTTTTTGAGACAAGCAAACAGTAAAGGAATTAGTTATCACTAGACCAACCTTACAAGAGAACCTTAAAGAAGTTCTAAACATGAAAATGAAAGAACAATACCTATTACCACAAAAACATACTTAAGTACAGAGCTCAGAGACCCTATAAAGCAAATACACAATACAAATTTCAAGGCAAACTGCTGACAACTTCAGGATAGCATCAAAACCTCACATATCAATATTAACCTTGAATGTAAATGGTCTTAATACCCAACTTAAGAGGTACAGAGTGAAAAGTTAGATTAAAAAACAAGACCCATTCATCTGCTAGCTTCAAGAGAACTATCTCACACATAACCACACCTATAAACTTAAAGGGTTTGAGAAAGACCTATCATACAAACAGAATACCAATAAAAGAGATGAGGTTGCTATTCTTATGTCAGATAAAACAGACTTTAAACTAACAATGGTAAAAATGGACAAAGAAAGCCATTACACAATAATGAAGGGTAGAATCCAACAAGAGGACTTGATATCTTATATATATTCTAAATATACATGCATCTGATTAACTATTCTAAATATATATGCATCCAACATCGGAGCACCCAGATTCTTAAAACAAGTACTTCTAGACCCATGAAAAGACTTAGCCCCACAATAATAGTGGCAGACATCAAGACCCTACTGAAAGTGTTTGATCATTGAAGCAGAAAACTAATAAAGAAGTTCTGGACTTAAATTTGACACTTGACAAATTGGACCAAATAAACGTCTACTGAATACTCCATCCATCGACCACAGAATATATATTCTTCTCATATGCACACAGAACAACTCCAAAATCAACCAAATGCTTGGCTATAAAGCAAATCTCAGTAAGTTGAAAAAAAAATCTAAATCATACCAAACATACTCTCAAACCACAGTGAAATAAAAGCAGATATCAATACCAAGATCTCTCAAAATCACACAATTACATGGAAAATTAAACAACTTGCTTCTGAATGACTTTTGGGTAAATAATGAAATTAAGATGGAAAAAAAATTCTTTGAAATAATCGAAAATAGAGACACAAGATACCAGTATCTCTGGGATGCAGCAATAGCAGTGTTATGAGACAAGTGTGTAGGACTAAGTGCCTAACTCACCAGGTTAGAAAGACTTCAAATTAATCATCTAACATCACACCTAAGAGAATTACAAAAACAAGAACAAACTAAACCTGAAGATAGCAGAAGAAAATAAGTAAAATTAGAGCAAAACTGAACAAAACTGAGACCCAAAAATACATACAAAGAATTAAGTAAACCAACAATTGGTTATTTGAAAAGATAAATAAGATTGATTTACTTCTAGCATTCCCCTAAATAATTAGAAAAAGGCAAGCATGTCCACTCTCACAACTCATATTAAACATAGTTCTGAAAGTCCTAGCCAGAGCAATCAGGCAAAAAGAAGAAATAAAAGGCATCCAAATAGGAAAAGAAAAAGTTAAACCATCTCTCTTTGCTTACAATATTACAATATTATTCTATAGCTAAAAAATTCTAAAACCTCTGCCAAAAGGTTATTAGAACTGATCAACGACTTTAGGACCATTTCAAAATACAAAATCAATGAACAAGAATTACTAGTATTTATATACATCAATAATGTTCAAGCTGAGAGCCAAATCAAGAATACAATCCCATTTACAATAGTCACAATAAAATAAAATCGAATACCTAGGAATACATCTAAATAAGGGGATAAAAATTCTATACAAGGGGAACTGTAAAACACTGCTAAAAGAAATTATACATGAAATGAAGACATGAAAAATTATCTCGCGTTCATGGATATAAATAATCAATATAATTAGAATGACCATACTGCCCAAAGCAATCTACAGATTCAATTCAATTTCTATGAAGTTATCAATCTCATTTTTCACAGAATTAGAAAAAAGACCATGTTAAAATTTATATAGAACCAAAAAAGAACCTGAATTGCCAAAGCAATCCTAAGCAAAATGAACAAAACCAGAGGAATCACGTTACCTAACTTCAAAATATACTATAATGCTATCATAACCAAAACAGCATTGTACTGGTACAAAAGCAGACACATAGACTGATGGAACAGAACAGAAAACTCAGAAAAGAAGCCACACACTTACATTCACTAATTTCAACAAAGATACGAAAATAAGCAATGGAGAAAGGACTCCCTATCCAATAAATAGTGCTGGGATAGCAGGTAGCCATATGCAGAATGAAATTGGACACCTACATTTCATCATATGAAAATTAACTCAAGAGAAGTTAAAGAATTAAGTGTCAGACTTCAAACAGTAAGAATCCTAGAAGAAAACCTAGGAAACACTATTCCAGACCTTTTTTTTTTTTTTTTTTTTTTTGCCTTGGCAAAGAATTTAGGACTATGTCTTCAAGAGCAATTGCAACAAAAGCTAAAATTCACAAGCAAGACCTAATTAAATTAAAGAGCTTCTGCAGAGCAAAATAAACTATCAACAGTGTAAACAGCCTACAGAATGGAAGAAAATATTAACAAACCATGCAACTGACAAAACTCATAAACAATTCAACAAGCAAAAAACAACAAAGACCATTAAGAAATTGGCAAAAAATATAACCAGACACTTTTCTTAAGAAGATATATAATCAGCCAACAAACATGAAAAATCCTCAATATAAATATTCATTAGACAAATAAAAATTGAAACCACAATCAGACAACATCTCACACCAGTTAGAATGGCTATTATTAAAAAATCAATAAACAACCAATACTGGAGAGGCTGCAGAGAAAAGGGAATGCTTATATGTAAATTGGTTCAGCCACTATGGAAAGCAGTTTGAAGATTTCTCAAAGAACTTAAAACAGAACTACAAGCCAGGTACAGTGGCTCATGCCTGTAATTCCAACATTCTGAGAGGCTGAGGTGGGTGAATCACTTGAGGCCAGGAGTTCAAGACCAGCCTGGCCAACTTGGTACAACCCTTTCACTACTAATTAGCTGGGTGTGGTGGTGCACAACTGTAATTTCAGCAACTCAGAAGACTGAGGCATGAGAATCGCTTGAACCCAGAAGGTGGAGGTTGCAGTGAGCCAAGATTGTTCTACTGCACTCCAGCCTGGGTAACAGAGCTAGACTCTATTTCAAACGAACAAACAAACAAAATCAGAACTACTTTTTGACCCAGCAATCCTACTATTGAGTATATATTCCAAAGAATTAAATTGTTCTACCAAAAAGGAACATGGATTCATACGTTCATTGCAGCACTATTCAGAATAGCAAAGACATGGGGTCAACCTAGGTTCAATCAATCATGGACTGTATAAAGAAAATATGGTACATATATATGATTGAATACATATGCAGCCATAATAATGAACAAAATTCTGTCCTTTGCAGCAACATGGATTCACCTGGAGGCCATTATCTTAAGCAAATTAACACAGGAACAGAAAATCAAATACCACCTTCTTACTTGTAAGTAGCAACAGTGGATTCCCATGGCCATAAAGATGGCAGCAATAGACATTGGATTACTAGAGGGAAGATGGAGGAAGGGGATAAGTGTTGAAAACATAACTATTGGGTACTGTGCCCACTACCTGGGTGATGGAACCATTTGTACCTTCAATGCCACCATCATCCAATATATCTAGGTAACAAACTGACCATGTACCCTCTCAATCTAAAATAAAGTTTGAAATTATAAAATCAAAAAAATTTTAAGCCCAACACTTTGGGAGCCCAAGGCAGGCGGATCACCTGAGGTCATTCAAAACCAGTCTGGCCAACATGGTGAAACTCCGTCTCTACTAAAAAGTACAAAAAATTATCCGAGCAGGTGCCTGTAATCCCAGCTACTAGGGAGGCTAAGGCAGGAGAACCGCTTGAACCTGGAAGGTGGAGGTTGCAGTGAGCCGTGATCATGTCACTGCACTCTAGCCTGGGCTAGAGAGAGAGATTCCATTAAAAATTAAATAAATAATTAAAAAATAAATCCAATACCTGTCAGGTTTATTGCATTTGTGCAGACTGAATTAATATGGTATTAATTAATATGTTATGAATAAGCTTGACAGACTTGAAAATAAAAGAAAATGCATTTAGTACACTAACCTACCAAACATCATAGCTTTGCCTAACCTATTTTAAACATGGTTAGAATATATACATTAGCATTAGGTTCGGCAAAATCACCTAACAAAAATCCTATTTTATAATAAAGTGTTGAATATCTCATGTAATTTATTGAATGTTGTACTGGAAATAAAAAAGTAAAACAGTTCTATGGGTATTTGACCTACAGTTTCTACCAAATGTGTATTGCTTTCACATCATTCTAAAATAAAAAAAATCTTAAGCTGAAATGTGTTAAGTCAGGAAACATTTGTACTTACATATAAATCTTCCCAAACATGTGCAAGTACTATATGCTGAAAAAGGCAAAGTGCTTATGAAATGTAATTTTAAAGTACTTAAATAAATGAATAAATATGCTGTATTTATTGATCAAAACTAAATATTATTCTGTTTTCAGTTCTTCCCAAAGTGATCTAAACATTTAACACAATCAAAGTTCTAGCAGAACTTTTTTAAAAATAGAAATAAACAAGTCAGTTCAAGAATTATATGGAAAGACTAACAAACTAGTGTACCCAAAACAATATTGAAAAATGAAAATAAAGTTGAAAGACTCACATTACATAATATCCAGAAAATATAAAGGTGTAATGGTCAGAACAGTATGCTATTGGAAAAAGTATATGAATACACATCAGTGGAACAGAACTGATAGTGCAGAAATACTCACATACGTGGCCAGTTGATGTAAAACAATAGTGCAAGGGAAATTCAAAAGGAAAGTTTATTCTTTTCAACAAATTGTGCTGACACACACATATATGTAGAAGAGTTAATTTCAAGATATACTTCACAGCTAGTACAAATTTAACTAAATTTGATCATAGGCATAAATATAAAATTTAAAACTCTAAGATATTTAGAAGAAAACATAGAATAATATCTTTAAGCCATGGTTAGCTAGAGTCCTCTGACACTAAAAAACATGTGATCCCCCCAAAAAAACTTGCTAATTTTCATTTAATCAAAATTAGAGCTTTCTGCTCTTCAAAATATATTGTTAGGAAAATGATAGCTGGGTCCCCCAGGCATGGTGGCTCACAACTGTAACCCCAGCACTTTAGGAGGCCAAGGCGGGCAGATCACCTACACCCAGAATGTCAAGACCAGTCTAGGAAACATAGCAAAACCTCATCTTTGCAAAAAAATACAAAAATAGTGAGGCACGATCTTGTGTGCCTGGTAGTTCCAGCTACCAGAGGGGCCTGAAGGGGCAGGATCCCTTGTGCCCAGGAGGCGGAGGTTGCAGTGGGCCATGATCCCATTATCATGCTGCTTCAATCCAGCCTCAGCAACTGAGCAAGACACTGTCTCAAACAAACAAACAAAGAAAATAAAAAGACAAGCAACAGACTGAGAGAAAATATTTCGCAAACCCATCTGACAACATCCCTCCATGGGAAAAAGATTTGAGTAAATATTTACCAAAGAAGATAAATGGATGTCAAATAAGCACATAAAAATATGCTCAACCTCATTATTAATTAAGTAAATGCAAATTGAACCATAATTAGAACTGCTAAATTAAAAAAAAATTCTGACAATACTGGGCACTGATTAAGGTGCAGGACTACTTAAGCTTTCACACATTGCTGATGATCATTTAAAATGATAAGATATTTTGGAAAATAGTTTAGCAGTCCTTGCAATAGTAATCATACATTTACCATATGACCCAGCAATCCCACTTGTAGGTATTTTTCATACAAAAACCTGTGCATGAATGGTTTTTTTTAAAGAGATATTTTATTTATAATACCCCAAACTGGAAACAACTAAGACGTCTTTTACATGCATGGCTAAACAAACTATGAAAAACTCATGTAATCAGATACTATTCCACAATAAAAAGTATAATTTATTGAATCTCACAGAAACATAGATGTATCTCCATGCATTATTGTTAGTAAAAGAAGCCTATTTCAAAAGTATACATTGTCTATCATTGTATTTATGACATCTTTTTAAAGTTAAGCTATAACTTTAGGAAGCAGTTTTGTATTTACTGGATATTTTCTGTGAACTGAGGTATTGTCTACAACAGGGAAAAAGATAATTGTGATAGAAATACTCTACATTTTGACTATAACTGTGGTTATATAATTGTAACTTTTTTCAAAACTTATGGAACTGTACACTTAAATTTATTAATTTTACTCTATGTAAATTATACCTTAATTTTCAAAATGGCAATAAACAATATTTTTTTGAAAATTTTTGGTCCAAATGTTTTTGTCTTTTTCACCTACTTGTTGTAGTTGTAATTTTCAAAAGTTTTCTGCATCTAATTACTATTTCAAATGATAGCATTTTAGCTACCTCCAGATGCTATATATGCTTTTGTGTTATCTTTTGAAGTCTCAGCTCCTTCATGTTTTGCTGTCCTCTTATCTCATGTTGTTTGTTTGTTGTCCTCTCTCCTTCTTGTTTGCTCTGCCTTATTTCTTGTTTCCTAACATAGATACAATCTCATCATTAGAATCACTGATGGCATGTCTTTTCCATTTTTCTGATATTTGTGCAAAGTGGAGGCATTCTAAGATCATACCCTTTTTAGCAAATAAACTCCCCAAGTCAATGTCTATTATCACATACAATTATTAATAAGTGAATTTTTCTACCCTTTCTTTCTGCAATGTGTTCAAAGTATTTTTTAAACTCTCTTTCACTCCCTCTGTCTCTCTCTCTTGCCTCTGTGTGTATGTGTGTGAAATAAAATCTTCATTAAACTTTCATTTGATAATTTTTACTATGCTGAGATCTTTAATAACAATTTTGTCAATAGAAACCTTAAGGTTAATGTGTCCTAAACATTTCTGAAGTATGCATCTATCTTCTTATCCAAACTCACTGATAAATAGATCAGAGAGAGAGGCAAGCTGAGTTCTATCCTACGCCACTCCAGTCTCCTAGTGTGTTTGATTGTTTTGATTGACTTATTCAACTCACCAGAGGTAAAAAAATACTGTCATTTTCTGCTCTCTGTACAAGGATATGGTGGGTTTGGGAAATAAATAATAACAAGTTTAGAAAAACTCATAAAATTTTTCTGCATATCACATCAGAATATCCTTCTGTAAATAAAAAAATATTTTGAAAATCTTTGATAGATACACCATATCTGCATTACACTTCCGATCTATCATTCTCGTCTATCAAGAAATGGGGAAAACAGCATAATCATTCTGGTTATTCTCCACTTGTCTCTCCAGACCTATTCTCAACTCTTCTACATCCTTCTGTATGCATTAGGAAGCTACCCTGGATGAACTGCATCACCTCCACAGATCTCACCCTTCAAAACTTGGCTAAGTTGTCTTTAAGAAGTAGGGAGCAAGACAAGAAGAAATTCATGAGAACTGGAGTACAAATTCAGAAGAAAGCAGAAAGTTTGACTTGATGGTTGATTAAATTTCCTAAAATTCTCCCAAAGGAGAGAAGATACTTCACTATCCACAAGAGGGCTGGACCCATAACTAGAAGCAAAGCGACCCACTACTGAAAAGGTGAAAAGGTCAGATCAAGAAGCAATGGCTATAATTACAAAACCGTAATAACCTCAATGATTTCAAATATCCAGGTATTTAAAAATATTAGTTAACATTTCAGTATGTCCCTATATTTTAGCATAAGAATAATAGGAGCTATCATTTATTTAACCTTTGCATTGTGTTGTGTTTTTAATATATGTATCACCTGTAAGCCTATCACAGTCATAGAAGTTCTCTATTACTATATGCATTTTTCACAGAATGACACAAAAATGCAGAATACACAGTAAACTGTCCACGATCACCTAGCTCATAAGTACTATGGCCAATCCTCAAATCCCACTACGATTCCAAAACCAGTTTTTTTTCTGTTTTCTCACTCTGAAATTTCAGCTAGGGTTCTTTCTTTTAAAATTGGGTCACAAACTGTGGACACTTTGGACACAAACCTAGTGGGATATGCATTTAATAAAAATCTAAATTAGGACTATGACTTATTAATGTTATTTTATGTAATAATTGCATCATTTATAGATCTTTATAATTTGTCAAGAATATATTTCAACAAGAGACTAAACATGCTGCAGAGAAATCTCTGAGTTCCCTTCAGGGATCTACAAGTCTTTTTCACTTGACTATAGCCTGCCTTCCGACTATCCTATGAACTTCGGGAAAGAGAAGAAAAATGCCACTTTCTTCCTTTGGACATTCCCGAATATGTCTAACCACAGTATTATTCACACAGTAGGTAACCAACTTATTTTGCTAACTGACTGAAAGATTAAATTATTGTATATAAAGTTTTCTTTTCTTCAAAGGGAGCAAAGTGAAAGAATGCCTAAAATTTGTCACAAAGTTTTCAAATAAAACCTGTTTAGTAATGACAATTAGTAATAGAAATCATTAGTTATAGCATAATGCAGGGAATATTAATGAAGGCAAAGCATATTTTCACTAATCTGCTTTCTGAAACATTCTTTATAATAAGTGTTAGAATGAGGTCAAAGTCATTTTTCTTTTTTGAAATAGAAAGGTAATTCTAATGCTAATAAAAGAAAGCTTTGTGGTCTGCCAGGAATTTTAATTTCTCAGCTGTCAACATTTTAGCACTTATATCTGATAATGGCTATGGTAATGCATGCTCCAGTCTTGTATCAGTTGCCTGCTCTTCCACAAGTCAAAAGTGAAATATGGGTAACAATAATGTGAAAAACACAATGCAACTTTGAACTTCGATGCAATTTCAATGTTACCAATTTATGTAAAATTGACATACGGATGACAATGTTACATATTTCCATATCTGACAGTGTTTTGCCAAAATGTGATTTTTGTATGAAAGGGAAATAAAAAGTTAAGTAGTTTCATTTAATTGAATAACTGATAAAATAATCAGTGGTGCTCCAGTTTTTGACGTGGAAGAAAAGTGGAAATGTTTTTCTACCTCTAGAGACACTGACAAAATAGAGAATGGGAATGAAATACAGAACACAGTTTGTAGATCCAACAATCTACAAATTAAGCCAGAGAAGAATTAAGCCACTAAAACTCATCTCACTAACAAAACCAGGCAAAAGTAATGGATAAAAGGTTAGACAGAGGAAACAACAACATACATATTTGAAAGCTATTTGGCGTATTTCGTTATGTTCAATTTGGTTTATGATCATGGAAACTTTGGTTTGTTTTGATAATTCCGACATAGGGAACAAAAAAAAAGGGGGAATTAGCAAATCTTATAGTAAGGGAGAAACTCTTTAAAATGATCTGGGGTAGGATAAAGAGGGTAGGGGCTCAAACAGAAATACTATCAGAAAGCAACCTTCGTTAAGTATGGGATCCATTGTGTTATATGATATTTTACAATCATTTAACAGCACTGGCAACTCTGCTTCAAGGCAGAAGAACCTTTAAACAGATGTCCTGGAAATAAGGGAGAGGAAAACTAATGAGTTAGCATCCCTATTTTTCTGCCCATGAAGTGCAGAAAGAGCCTGCAGGAGTACCAGTCTCATTAACAAAGATGAGACTCGGGATATCTTACTTAGGATAACCTGGAATATCGCTCACTCTAAAGCTGCAGGTCAGAAATGACTTTCAATTCTAGAAAAAGATAAAGAGAACCAACGTTTAAAATTCAGAAGTGAATCTAGGTTTGCATTATTGCAACAAAGTGAAATAGTCAAAATACAACCTGCTCCATAGTCCATAAATAAGTCTATATAAATAAGTCTGTAAATCGTCTATAAATATTTGACCAAATACTATCCTTCATGTACTCCTGAATATTTACTTTGCAAATAGAGTACCACTCACCAAACAATTAACACACTTCAACATTTCACTCCTTATGCCTTCAGCATGTTTTTACCCTTCCGACTGGAATTCGTTCCCCCTAGTCATTTGCTTACAGGATTTATAATTTTCTGTTTACACTTAGATCCAAAAGACTGCCAAATAATCTAATTTATTTCTCTTACAAAAACATTAACACTCAAGAATTGACAAGTCTGTCAATTGTACCAATACCACAACTTACTTTTATTACATAATTTTGTATATATTCTATTTTAGTCATCTGTATCTCCCATTAGTCTGTGAGATACCTGTGAAAAATATTCATGACTTACTCGTTTTTAAATCCAGTGCTTTGCACGCTGTCTGACATAGTTAATAACTATTCATTAAATAATTAAATATTTACTGTCTTGAAATCTTGTTCTGAGTATACGGTCTTTAAATTTTATTATTTATATACAGGAAATTCACAATTACATTTTGTTTTGCATTATAATTTAAATATAAGTCAAATTGTGTTAGTGGAAGCATATAGCTTTAATTTTCTAATTTTGGAATTTAAAGTCACTGTATTGTGGATTAATATGTGACTCATACTTCTGTATTTACTATAAATTGGTGATTGAATCTAGGCAAAATATAAGTTAGATATTTTAGTAAGACTACCTTGTGATCTTCCATCAGTAGACTAAAAATGTCAAGCTGTCTCTCTTTTTTTATGCTGGTTAAAACTATTAAAGCTGTTAATATCTTTTTGCCTTTGAGGAGGTTTGGCTGATTTGGGAATGCTTAATTTTACTATGATATGTCAAAACGTGTTTTTGTGTGTGCCACTTATGCTGTGGTTGATTGGTCTTAAGAATGTGAGATTTGATGTTCACTCTTATCTCCTTCTGGTAATCAATTAAGAGTGTTTTGATTTTCTAAAAAATTCTGTTCTCTATATCTCTTAACCTCTTAATGCAATATCCTATTTCTTTATCTTTATGTGCTCCATTCTCTCTTTTGTCAATGTAATTGGTTGACCCATTTATTAAATTTTTACAGTCCTTTTTTCTTTATTATTTTATACATTTTCAAATCAGTCCACTTGTTTTATTCTGTCTTACCTCTTATTTAAATTTTCTGTTTTTTCTTTTATTTGTAGTAATTTATTAAACACATGTATATTATATTCTCAATGTGATGTATACAAATTCAGCATTCTTTGCTGTTGCTTTTTAAAAATATCTTATGTGTTCATCTATTTCTTTGTTTTTTTGTAAGTGAGCTTATATTCCTTATAACTATATTATAGGAAATATTTGATGTCATATTTTACAGGTTTACCAAAAGCTGTTCTTTGTTTGTTTGTTTTTGTGGTTGTTTGTTTGTTTTTTGGGGTTATTTTGGCCAGGTGCTAGGAAATTGCTAAAAACCCTGGAACATTTTTATTCTAAATTTTTAAATGGAGTTTTTGAACCACACATGTGCTAATATTTCAGCCTTTCCTCTGTGGGAGGCAGTATTCTGGCAAGATTTCTCAAGGAGAGTCGTAATACCACCTCCTAGCCCCATTCCTTCATGCTTCAAATCTATAGCAGGCAAGAGTCTGAATAAAGTCTCACTCTAAGTGTGCTTTATTCTAGATTTTTCACAGCAAATGTGTTGCCTGTTACAGCTTCCAGCTTCAGGAAGTGGTTTCTTGCAAAGTGCATACAAAATTACAAATTCCAAGCCACCAGAGGGTTGACAGATGCCCTGTGGCCACATCTAGAGGTGCCCCAGCTCTCTGGATTCATATTTTATACTTGTTTCTGGTTTGCAAAGATTTGTCTTAGTTTCCTGTTAGTTTAGTCATGCATTTTAAACGTGGGAATTAGCTCATGTTTTGTATCTTTTTTTTTTTTTAACTTTTTGGTGTTCTCCCTATACCAGATATGCAATTTTGTGAGAAGCAATGTATACATTTTAACTAATTTACCTGAAAGAAATATGACTCCAAAAAGTCAAACATGTATCATCTTTTAATATGTAATATAATCAAAGACTATATTGTTTTGTATCATTTTGAGCTACTCGCTGTAGAACTGAAACTGTTCCATGTCTCCCAGATAACAGCTCGTATTCAAATTGATTGGTTCTATCCAGTCAACCGTTTACTTACATTTATTTGGCATCACCACAAACTCCTAATTTTGTAGACTAATTAATTCATAGTACTAATTCAATCTGATTATGCACTTCCAATAAGCAAATGAGAATATTTATCATTATTAATTTTAATGAATGAGATTTACTTTCATCTGCTGTAAATGTAAACATGCCTCCTGATAAGAAACAATTTCCCAAAAAGATGCTTCTATGTAAAATTATAATAAAAACAACCATATCACCAAATAGATTTCTCCAAAACTTGTGTAATTAATGACAGATAATAACTATTTGTTTTTATTAAATAAGTCTTTTGTTTCTTTATGTTTTATGGATGGTAAGAATCTTTATATTTAAATTTTAGGGACTTTTTTTCTTATTAGCAATACAAAAATCAACATGGAAAATTTTTCTTTTTAAGTAAACTTATGTCATTTGGAATTAATAATATGCTTAACATTCCAGGATAATTCGTTATGATGTTCTCTTTCTTTTATTCCTGAAGCAACGAACACTTTTAATGGGTCAATAATGGAGGTAAAATGCAGAGTGAGTATAAACCATGAAATAGTTAAGCTGAGATTAAAATATTCCTTTGTATTTTAAAAATATATATTGATTCAGCTTTTCCTTTATTAAATACCGTTTTTTGCCCATCACCATTATAAAGCATCACTATCAATATTACTTATACAAAAAATGAAATAATGCTAACCTACATGATTATGGTTTTAATAAAACAAATTATTTTTAATAAAACATGAGGCTTAGCAAGTTTATTTCTAAAAAATGTGAAACTTACTTTAAAAAATGTAGCATTTTTTTTGTCCTACATTTTTTAACGTAGGACATTAATATAGGACAATGAGAGTTATCTATATAACGTACCTCTCATATTTCTGCTGAATTATTGTTCTTCAAGCTAACCATGAAGGAAAAAAAGGTATGTTTCTAATAAGTTTTGGTATAAGTAATACATAACATGACAGAATTTTAGTTAATAAATTTGCCAGTGGTGCTTCAATTTATGTGTCTATAAAAAGGCAAGTTTTGGACCCAACTATGTCTGGCTCATACAGATACTTCCTGAAATGAATGAGTAAGAAAAGAAAAAAAAAAAAAGGCAAGATTTTGGCCCAACTATGTCTGGCTCATACAGATACTTCCTGAAATGAATGAGTAAGAAAAACAAATGCATTAATTTTAAATTATAAAATTTGGTATCAATTAGATACATGAAAGAGACTAGATTAAGGCTCTTGACCCCTTTTCTTTAGTTTTTAGAACATTTATAATACACAAGACAATTGTGATGGAGATAAGGGAGAAGAGATACAAAGTCTACAAGAGGAAGAAAATTGAACGTCTGAGCTCATTATCAGGTACTAAATCATTGTGGAGCTATAGACCTTGGGGTTCAACATGAAATTAAGTCAAACACAATCGAGCCTCATCGAGTTTCCCTATCACATGGGTTAGATTTCCGAAAAACAATCTTTATGAGTAAACTTCATGAAGTGTAACAGTGAAATCCCTGGCTATATATATTTTTTTCAAACACACACACACATATATAGTTTCACACACACACATATATATGTGTATATACACATATATATTTTTTCACATACATACATATGTATATATATCTGGAATTTAAAACTTCATTTCCTTTTTCGTCTTTTCCTATAATTTACAATGTTGTGGCAATAAAATTTGAATGCATGTCTTTGCACACACACATTCATACATGTCTAATTGCTTTTCAGAAAAGAAACTATGAAACTGCCTAATACTGAAGACAGTTTAATACAACGTAGCTTTCCTTTCTAACGTGTGCTTCTTTAATATTTTTCTTTACCTTACCTAGAAATGGACACATTAAATTTTTTTTTGTTTTGAAATATGAGCTCTGACAAAATCCTTTGATTTATTTCCACTACCTAGAATATGCAATTTCTGCCTTGTGAAATTAAAAAATTTTAAACTACATTTTAAATGAAAACAGTTTGGGTTTTTGTTTCCAGGAAACACATATTAAATATGACTTGTTTAGCACTCAAATGAGTGACTCATGCATTATGGCACTATTTCTACATATAACTAGAGAAAGACACAGGTGGCTCATGAGAAGTAAAAAACATGATAGAGCTTATAATGCAAATGTTGAAGAAAGTTTTCACAAAAGGAATAGTCACTTTTTGTTGGTTTTGCAAAATAAATAAATAAATAAATAAATAAGAGAAAAAGCAAACAACCTTAAATCAAATTTTTAACTCATGTCTTGTTGAAATTGTCCTAGCCTTGAATGAGCGTGTTTATTTCAAGTATGTGCATATCTTAATCATCCTCTGTTCCAGCTCTCCTGCCTAGGATGTTGATAAGTTTTACATGAATTGACCTATCTGGGACCCTCATTCCATACACTTAATCCATAGATGTGTCTCCTTGACAATTCCATGTATCTCCTGCATGCTTGTTTTTCTCGTTTTAGGTGACTTCCCTAAACTTGACAATTAACGTACCTCATTTTCCGAATCAAATGTCCTTCCGTCTGGTCAGTTATCTTGTCTAAAACATTGTCTATCCCATTCCTCAAGAACTACTGATTCTTGGCTGAAGTGATGGCTCTCGCCTGTAATCCTAGCACTTTGGGAGGCCTAGGCGGGCTGATCACCTGAGGTCAGGAGTTCAAGATCAGCCTGGCCAACGTGGTGAAACCTTGTTTCTACTAAAAATACAAAAAAATTAGCCAGTAGTGGTGGTGCACACCTGTAATCCCAGCTACTCAGGAGGCTGATGTGGGAGAATCACTTGAACCTGGGAGACAGAGGTTGCAGTGAGCCGAGATCACACCACTGCACTCCAGCCTGGGAGACACAGCAATACTCCATCTCAAAAACAAAACAAAAACAAAAACAAAAAACAGCAAAAGAACAAAAACAAAAGAATTACTGATTCTAATGTATCTTAATATTAATAGAATTTGCTTTTTTAAAAAAATAGTTTTACATAAATGAAAAAATGAAAATGCAAAAAAGGAAAGATAACATGTTCATGGATTGAAAGAATTAATATTGTTAATATTTTCAGGCTCCCCAAAATGATCTACAGGTTTACTACAATTTCAATAAAAATTCCCATGATAAGTTTTACAGAAATAAGAAAAACAATCG
This sequence comes from Mandrillus leucophaeus, assembly GCF_000951045.1. Classification (NCBI taxonomy): domain Eukaryota; kingdom Metazoa; phylum Chordata; class Mammalia; order Primates; family Cercopithecidae; genus Mandrillus; species Mandrillus leucophaeus. The sequence continues at coordinate 4,477,175 of NW_012102465.1, read as the reverse complement.
TAAAATTCATATGGAACCACAAAAGACCCTGAATCCCTGAATAGCCAAAAAATTTTTGAGGAGAAAATAAAGCTAGAGACATTACACCATCTGATTTTAAAATATATTACAAAGATGTATTAATTAAAACATCATTACACTGGCATAAAAATAGACAAATAGGCCAACGGAGTAGAACAGAGAAACCCAAAATAAATCCACACATTTACAACCAATTGACTTTTGAAAAAAACTACAAAGAACACACAATGGGAATGGACAAGGTCTTCAATAAATGGTGTTGAGGAAACTGGATATCAACATGCAGATGAATCAAATGAGTGCCTTATCATATATCATACAAAAATAAACTCAAATTGAATTAATAACTTAGAAGAAATAAATCTTAAGGGAGAAAAAAAGCTGAAGACATCAAACCACCTGATTTTAAAATATATTATTAAGGTATACTAATGAAAACAGCATGATACTGACATAAAAGCAGATATATAGACAAATGGAATGGCATAGAGAGCCCAAAAATAAATAAATAAATTCACATATTTACAGTCAATTGACTTTTTTATTTCATTTTTTTGAGACAGGATCTTGCTCTGTCACCCAGACTGGAGTGTAGAGGCGCAATCTTGGCTCACTGCAGCCTCCACCTCTTGGGTTCAAGTGATTCTCCCACCTCAGCTTACCAGGTAGCTGGGAATACAGGCACACGCTCCACTCCTCGCTAAGTTTTTTGGATTTTTAGTAGAGATGGGTCTGGTTGGTCTCGAACTACTGGCTAATTTTTGTATTTTTAGAAGAGACAGGGTTTCACCATGTTGGCCAGGCTGGTCTCGAAATCATGACCTCGTGATCATCCTGCCTCAGCCTCCCAGAGTGCTGGGATTACAGGCGTGAGCCACCATGCCTGGCAAATAATTTTTAATAATGAATAATTGCAAGGTGAAGAGACAAGATCCTGCTTATCAGATATTAAGCATATAATACAGTATTGTTAACTAAGATATATTAATATTAGTCATCATTTGGTAATCATTTTGCAGTGAATTATGTATATCAAATCATTACATTGTACACCTTAAATATATACAATTTTTATTCATTAATTATACCTCAATAAAGCTGAAGTTTGAAAAAGGTTCAGTAGATTGACACCGCATATGGATAGTTTGGATAATTAATAATAATGATATCTTCTACCATCTAGCAATTTCTAATTTTATGGAGACACCACTGAACTAAAGTTGATGAATCTTGGGTTCTAGTCTGTCCTCCACCTTAGAAAAACTGTATAATAATAAGCAAGACAGATAAGCTTTCTAGATATTTAGGCCTGTGTACATTTTAATCTACCTACATCCTAAGCTAATTGTAGAAGTTAAATATGAATAATCTTTGTATTAGGTAATGCAAGCACTTTCCTTAGCACCTGATGGATATTTGTTAAGTGGGAAGAACATAATTTTTTATCCTTTTTTCTAAAAATTTAAGACTCAAAGTTTGAATGATTTATATAATGTACTGAATCAGAACAAGACCCCATATTTTTGACTTCTACATTATTTTGGACTTCCTTGTGCTAAACTTTAACCAAGGACCAAACAAATTACCATTAGGTTATATTTAATGGTGACAATGGTAATAGCTAAACTTTACACTTTGTGGAGATTTGTTAGAGTTATATGAAAGTATTTCAACTTCTCATTTCCTTATGAACATATATATATTCATCTATAGATGAATGTGAATCTATAGATGAATATGTATACACACATATATATATGACTAAGACAGTGAAGGTTTTTAAAAATATGTCTAAGAAGTGAAAATATTTTCATTCCTTTTGAGTTTTGTCTGTAGAAAGATTCTGAAGCATTGGCCTGATTCTATCAGTGTCTTTCCTCATAGAGGTGACAAACAGGCTTTTAAAAATCACCTTTTAGGCCAGGTGCGGTGGCTCACGCCGATAATCTCAGCACTTTGGGAGGCCGAGGCGGGCGAATCACAAAGTGAGGAGATCGTAGCCATCCTGAAACCCTGTCTCTACTAAAAATACAAAAAGAAATTAGCCAGGCATGGTGGCGGGAGTCTGTAGTCCCAGCTACTCGGGAGGCTGAGGCAGGAGAATGGCGTGAACCCAGGTGGTGGAGCTTGCAGTAAGCTGACATAGTGCCACTGCACTCCAGCCTGGATGACAAAGAGAGACTCCGTCTCAAAAAAATAATAATAATAAAATAAAACTAAAAAGAATAATCATTTAAAGGCTGCTATACAGTGAAGGAAAGATATCATTTGCCCTTCCACATTAAAATCCTGTCACTTTCCTCTTCATATGGCAAACACTGACCCATATGCTGAGCTGTGAGCCTCAGTTCCCCACAGCAGCAGCTGGTGCCTTGGCAGCCTCATTAAGTAGCTGAACTTGCCCCCTTTAATATCGTCTACAAGTCTGGAGCATCATTATGCTGCTAATAGCTGTTCTGGGCTCTTATGTCCTTGTGCTTAACTTGTCCTCGTGACTGATATACTTCCACAGATTTTGTTAATTTTATTAATGTATTAATTAGGCAATTATCATTTGGTTCTTGCCCATATAAGAGTGTCCACAGAAAAATAAAATATATAATTACTTTCCAACTTAATTCATTGTAAGAGTGCTTTTAAAAATCTAAATATGAAAAAGGTGTTTTCCAACCACCAGTTCCCAAACCAAAAAGGAACGCAATTACATATAGCAATAATCACTGGATGAATCTCTTCCTAAAGAAAGTCACAACCTTTAGCCTCAGGAAAAGAGGATCTACCACATTAATCTATTGGCATTTTCCTTCATGTTTAATTAATTACTGATAATACTTAGGAGAAAAATTAGAAACATATAAACCAATCAATACATTGTTTATTCATGTGGTTCTAAACAATAAATTAATTAACAAATGTACCCATCCAGTGGCTAAAAGTACATACTGAAAAAAATAAAAACAGAAACTGAGCAATAGAATATTTCATTTACTTAATAAAAGAGATATTTAAATAGCTCCTTTGTAAAGCATAAGCCAACTCTCTTTGCTGTTTTTCTCAGAGCTTCAATGTATCCTTTTTACATCACAAGTATGTGCTTTAACATTTCTTTCGTGAGATTCTGCTTGTGGAAGGTGATTTAATACTGAAAATATTTTTGTTTAATCCTAATCTTTGAAAAATTATTTCAAAAGGGGTAGAATTCTTGACTTTTTGTTATTTTCTTTTAGCACATTGAAAATAGCATCCTACTGTTTCTGGTTTCCATTGTCAATATTAAAAAGTATGTCAGTCTACCTTTTCTGTTCCTCTTAAAGAAAACAACTGTGAAAATCTGCCAATAAATATAATTCACCAAAATATACTTTTGTTTGGGTTATACTCCTGGAGCAGCCTAAGAAAGTTATACTGATATATTACTTTATAGCACATTATATAGACATAAAAGAGTCATCTAAGGTAGGAGATTTAAAAAGTAGCACATCTTTTATTTGGAAGGTAGTCTAATACATAGTTCTCCCAACTGGGCTTTTCAACTGCTATACCAGTCAAGTAAAATACAAACCAATATGAGAGCTGTTATTACACTAAAACTAATGTATTTCTCCCTTGAATATTTTTATATATTTTATGAGTTTATTCATATAAATACAGAATGAGCATAATAATGCTATAATTTGTTGAGAAAACAGCCATACCCTAGAGTAAGCTTTTCATTTTTCCAAACTTCAGTTAAAGATTTTCTCCTTTTCAATTCCATTCATTTTAAGAAGTCATTTTTACCAAAATAGAAAAAGATGAGATCTTTAAAAATATACATCATAGCTATAATATTTTAGAACTTGTTTCTTCTCAGCAGCTCATTTTTATTTATATCATGATTGTTTCCAGCAGAATAATATATTGTGTTTAAAAAAGTAATATTTACATAGACTATGACAGCATATTTCCAAATTTAATCATTTGGAACACGTGTCCAGGGACATTAATCAAAAAAATAAAATAAGGAATGTCTTTAGATTTACCACACAGGTAGATAGGACTGACATTTTGTTACCCATGTTAGAATTCTGTGTTAGAATTCTGTGTTAGAATGGAATTTTAAGCAGGAATTAATTTTTTCAGGGAACTGAATGACACAAATATTAATAAATATGCACAGCAGTGATGGATTATGAAGAATGTAAGCTAAAATATCGTTATCCTAAATATCTAATAAATATTTCTTAATTATTTTATCCTAGTAACTTAACATGGCTGGGTGTAATGCCATCTAATTTTATATGCAGTTTATGATAAAGTGTTTTAAAACAAAAGCTCACAAAACTACACAGTAAATTACATTGGTTTTCTAGTCACTAGTAAGTGAAATACTGTGAACGAGAGATGTCAAAAGGTTTCTTTTGCCTCCTACTCTGAAAAACTGTTGAGACAAGAATTTCAGGTAGGAAAGGAATGTAAAGTAAAATGGTAGCAAGTCAGTTCAATAGACCATTAATCATTTAATTTTTTATTTGCTATATTCATTGCTAATGAATCACTTGTTTCTGGTGAGTTCTCATCTGTGACTGTAATTTTAACAAAAGCTACAATTTGTTGTGTATTTTATTTTCTTATAGCAAGAATTGCTAATCAATGATCGTGACAATATCATTCATTTCACCAGAGATCAACTTAGCAATGTTTATTTTGGTTTTTTTTGTTGTTGTTTTTTTTTGAGATGGAGTCTCGCTCTCTCACCCAGGCTGGAGTGCAGTGGCGCTATCTCGGCTCACTGCAACCTCCACCTCATGGGTTCATGCCATTCTCCTGCCTCAGCCTC
>NW_012102465.1:4464482-4472285 GCF_000951045.1 Mandrillus leucophaeus | reverse complement strand
TTTTGTATTTTTAGTAGAGACAGGGTTTCACCATGTTAGCCGGGATAGTCTCGATCTCCTGACCTCATGATCCGCCCGTCCCGGCCTACCAAAGTGCTGGAATTACAGGTGTGAGCCACTGCACCCAGCCTTCAACTTAGCAAAATTTATGTTACCAAAATCTGGGCAATAAGACTTAAAGGTAGGTCTGGAAGTATGCTGTTGAAATGGGAAAGAGAAGGGAAAAAAAAAGAGAGAGAAGAAAATTAAAAGTGGATAGTTTCTTTTAGCCTCGTTTTCCTTTGGATATTTTCTGGTCGTATAATCTGAAATGACTATAGCCATCTTGAACCAAGAATGGCTTTAAAATAAAATCAAAACTTCAGAGATAGCAAAGAATAAAGAAGTAAAGAATGCAAGTAATAGACCATGTCAATTTTATCAATCCTGGTGCCACCACATCTTGGGATTTTTGTAAGGTGAGATTATAAATATTACTGCTTAAATCACTTTGAGTTGGATATTCCACTAATGGGAATGAAATATATGCTAATTTGCTCAGCTTACTGAAGAAATGAAGAAGCAATGGACCACAGGAAAAAAGGAACTAAATAAAATCCCCCTAGTTACTGAAGAGGATATTTAGGATGAAAACCTAATACACCTACATCTAAAGCCTAACCTCATTCTATTACAGCATGGGAACTAACCTATGGCCACAGCAGAAGTTATTTAGGTACACTGAAAACTTCAACTCCTTTCTGTTACCCTTTATCCCCCATAATATCACTGTTCACTATTGTCACTTTTTGGAAAGTTTAATTCAAAGAAAACAAACATACATTAAAGTATGTCCTTTTCAGACAATGTAAAAGTGAATGATAAAAACTGGTATGTTTATTCATAGGGAATGATTCTTAATGAAAATGCAATGGTGACCCTTCACACAAAGATTAGGGGCATTGACCCACACCGTCAAAAATCTGCATATATTTGCTGAGTTTCCAAAAACTTAACAACCAGTACCTTACTGTTGATCAGAAGTGTTACTGATAACATAAATAATATTAGTATTAATGCATAATCTATTTGTGAAAGAATACAATATATATACTGTATGCATACAAATGAAAATGTTATTAAGAAAATCATAAAAAAGAGACAACGTATTTGCTACTCATGAAGTGAAAGTGGATCATCATAAAGGTCATCATCCTTGCCGTCTTCACGTTCAGTAGGCTGAGGATGAGGAGGAAGAGGATAGTTGGTCTTACTGTCTCAAGGTTGGCAGAAGTAGAAGAAATGCAGGATGTAAAAGAGGAGGCAGAAGTGGCAGGCACACACAGTAACTTTTATTGAAAAAAAGTCTATGTGCAAGTGGACCCTAACAATTCAAACCCATCATGTGAATTCTAACTGACACAGAACAGTAAAAGTTTTATTATGTAAATGTTTGGTTTGCTGCAAAAATACACAGTGCCTCAAATACCAAATGATTATATTATTAGCTTTAAATATTTGAAAAAATTAGTTGGCTTCTTTTAGGTATATATTTTCTCAAAAAGTGATGTGTATTTGTTTAAAAAAACTCAGAAACCTTACTTTTGTTTTAGAGATTCACAAGTATTCAATGAAGCATTGATTTGAAATTTTTAAAACACTCTTCAAGGCAAAACAATAATCTCTTCATAATATTCTTTCTATTGTTTATCTTCTCATCATCTTAAATAAAGCCTTTGCATATTAAAAGTTATAGGCTTTTGCAGATAGTCATATAATAACATGGGTTTTCTCTTTTTGGTTTTTTCATTTCTTTTTAGCCAGTTGGGAGTAACACGTAGAGCATGTTGACAAAATTATTTAAAGGATTTTCATCAAATTAACTGCTTCTACATTTTTTTCTGTTGCACATTAAACAATTGCCTGCAGCACATTGAAAAGAAAAAAAGAAGTCCTAACACCGCATGTTCTCACTCATAGGTGGGAACTCTACAATGAGAACACTTGGACACAGGAAGGGGAACATCACACATCAGTGCCTGTCGTGGGGTGGGGGGAGGGGAAGGGATAGCATTAGGAGATATACCTAATGTGAATGACGAGTTAATGGGTGCAGCACACCAACACGGCATATGTACACATACATAACAAACTTACACCTTGTGCACATGTACCCTAGAACTTAAAGTATAATAATAAATAAATAAATACATACATACATACATACATAAAATGTCTTTTTACATTAAAATGTTACTAAGAAAATTTCAAGATTAGGATTCAATTATTATTTAATAATACAGTCGTGCTGCATAATGATGTTTCAGTCAACAGTAGAATGCATATACAACAGGGGTTTTACTGTATCTTTTTTTGTTTAGGTATGTGCAGAGACACAAATACTTATCACTGCATTGCAATTGCCTATAGTATTCAGTGCAGTAACATGCCCTACAGGAGCATGTGTGGAAGGAATAGGCTATACTATACAGCCTGGGTGTGTAAAAGACTATACCATCAAGGTTTGCATTTAGGTACACTCTGTGATGTTCTCACAATGCCAAAATTGCCTGATTGTACAACTCTCAGAACACATCCCCAGTGATAAGTGTTGCACGTTTATTTACTGGCTCGGTCTAATAATTTTCCCTTTGCTTTGGTGATATTTTATCCTTTGTTTTCCATCAAAAATTTGTCACATGCAGTAAACAAAATTACGCTATTTCCTTAATAAGGAAGGTAGAAACTTTAGAAAAAGCATGTTAGCAGGGAAGCAGAAGGATGTGGCTCGTAAATTAAAAAAATAGTCTTGGATCTGCAGGCTGGGATCTTTGAGCACTACGTTTATCTCAATAGCTTTTCCTGAAGTTCATATACATGAGCTTTGTGCTTCACAGACTTTGTTCTTCCCTTTTCTGCTAGTGAGTATTACCACTTGGAAGTGTGTGTGTATGTGGTTTTTTTCTTTTTTTTTTTTTTGGTTGTGTTTTCTGTGAGACAGTCAGGGATCATATATACCTAGGTAGTCTTCTCCTTATATATATCTTCCCTCTTTGATAATGGCAAAGATGTTCAGGCCTCCTCAAGAAGTAGAAAGATTAACAATATTTTTATATAAAATGCCTTCTCTAGTTCTTGGATAGTAAGACCTCAATAAGTATTAGTGAATGTTAATGATGATAATTATTGTCAGTAGCCTTTAATTTTTTATTATACTTTAATTTCTGGGATACATATGCAGAACATGCAGGTTTGTTACGTAGGTATACATGTGTCATTGTGGTTCGCTGCACCCATCAATCTGTCATCAACATTAGGTATTTTTCCTCATGCTATCCCTCCCCTAGCCCTCCACCCCCCGACAGACCCTGGTTTGTGATGTTCCCCTCCCTGTGTCCATGTGTTCTCATTGTTCAATTTCCACTTATGAGTGAGAAAATGTGGTGTTTGGTTTTCTGTTCCAGTGTTAATTTGCTGAGAAAGATGGTTTCCAGCATCATCCATGTCCCTGCAAAGGACATGAACTCATCCTTTTTTATGGCTGCATAGTATTCCATGGTACACATGTGTCACATTTTCTTTATCCAGTCTATCATTGATGGACATTTGGGTTGGTCCCAAGTCTTTGCTATTGTGAACAGTGTCACAATAAACATACATGTGCATGTGTCTTTACAGCAGAATGATTTATAATCCTTCAGCTATACAGCTATACACCCAGTAATGGGATTGCTGGGTCAAATGGTATTTCTTATTCTAGATCCTTGAGGAATTGTCACACTGTCTTCCACAATGGTTGAACAAATTTACACTCACTCCAACAGTGTAAAAGCATTCCTATTTCTCCACATCCTCTCTACCATATGTTGTTTCCTGACTTTTTAATGATTGCTATTCTAACTGGCATGAGATGATATCTAATTGTAGTTTTGATTTGCATTTCTCTAATGATCAGTGATGATGAGCTTGTTTTCATATGTTTGTTGGCTTCATAAATGTCTTCTTTTGAGAAGTGTCTGTTCATATATTTTGCCCATTTTTTGATGGGGTTGTTTTTGTCTTGTAAATTTGATTAAGTTCCTTATAGATTCTGGATATTAGCCATTTGTCAGATGGACAGATTACAATATTTTTCTCCCTTTCTGTAGGTTGCCTGTTCACTATGATGATGACAGACTCACAGCCAATATCATATTGAATGGGCAAAAACTGAAAGCATTCTCCTGGAAAACTGGCACAAGACAAGGATGCCCTCTCTCACCACTCCTATTCAACACAGTATTGGAAGTTCTGGTCAGGGCAATCAGGCAAGAAAAAGAAATAAAGGGTATTCAAATAGGAAGAGAGGAAGTTAAATTGTCTCTGTTTATAGATTACATAACTGTGTATTTAGAAAAATCCATCATCTCAGCCCAAAATCTCCTTAACCTGGTAAGCAACTTCAGCAAAATCTCAGGATACAAAATCAAGGTACAAAAACCACAGGCATTCCTATACTCCAGTAATAGACAAGCAGAGACCCAAATCCTGAGTGAACGCCCATTCACAATTGCTACAACAAAAATCAAATACCTAGGAATACAACTTACAAGGGGTGTGAAGGACCTTTTCAAGGAGAACTACAAACCACTGCTCAAGAAAATAAGAGAGAACACAAACAAATGGAAAAGCATTCAATGTTCATGGATAGGAAGAATCAATATCGTGAAAATGGCCATACTGCCCAAAGTAATTTATAAATTCAATGTTATCCTCGTCAAGCTACTATTGACTTTGTTCACAGAATTAGAAAAACTACTTTAAATTTCATATGGAACCAAAAAAAAGGCCATATTGCCAAGACAATCCTAAGCAAAAGAACAAAGCTGGAGGCATCATGCTAACTGACTTCAAACTATACTACAAGACTACAGTAACCAAAACAGCATGGTACTGGTACCAAAATAGATATATAGACCAGTGAAACACAATAGAGGCCTCAGAAATAATACTACACATCTACAACCATATGATCTTTGAAAAACCTGACAAACACAAGCAATGGGGAAAGGATTCCTTATTTAATAAATGGTGTTGGGGAAACTGGCTAGCCATATACAGAAAACTGAAACTGAACCCCTTCCTTATACCTTGTACAAAAATTAACTCGACATGGATTAAAGACATAAATGTAAGACCTAAAACCATAAAAACCCTAGAAGAAAACCTAGGCAATAGCATTGAGGACATAGGCACGGACAAATACTTCATGATTAAAACACCAAAAGCAATGGCAACAAAAGCCAAATTTGACAAAGGGGATCTAATTAAACTAAAGAACTTCTGCACAGCAAAAGATTAACCACTTGCACATATTAATGTCCATGAAAAAATAGTGCAATAATCATTTTTAAATATCCTAAGACTTTTTTTATTATCCATGACTATATTGGGCTAAATAATGGCCACTCAAGGACATCAGCTCCCAATCACTAGAATCTGTAAACATTACTTTTAAAAGAAAAAAAGGGCCTTTGCAGATTTGATTAAAGTAAAGGTTTTGAGATTGGAAGATTATTCTGGATTATCAGGATGGATCCTGATAACAAGGGTATCTTTACAAGAGCGATGCAAAGGAGATTTGACATAGACAGAAGAGGAAAAGTTCATTTAATTACGAAGGGAGATATAGGAGAGATGTGGCCACAAACCAAGGAATGCCTGCAACCACCATCAGAGCTGGACAAGACAAGGATGCATTCTCTCCCAGAGTCTCCAGAGGGAACACAGCCATGTTGAAATCTTAATTATGGTCCAATGATACCAATTTTGGACTTCTGGCTGCAGAACTATGAGAAAATAAATTTCTGTGATTTTAAGCCACCAACTTTGTGGTAACTTGTTACAACAGTCAAATGAATACAATGATATAACCACAAAAAGAAATACACTCTGAGTTATTTTAAACGGTCATACATACCAACTGTACACCTCTTTTCAAAAAATAAGGCAGTTATTTGTGTCAGTTATTCTTCGGATATCTTAAATTAGGAAACCATAGGAGTTGCCCATATAGAGTGATGATGGATACTTTATTCCCATTTCATGTACTTATATACCTCAAGTACCTTGCCTATTCAGTTAAGAATTTGATCCTGTATAATTCTTATACTTCCTATTATATGTAGGTAAATATATTCTATTAGGGATTCATAAGACGACTTTTTACGGTAATTTTTGTGCCCCCAAACTCTCTCTTTCCTTAAAAACTATAAACTGTATATGGGGAAGTTCGTAAATAAGCATACATCATCCAAATGGAGATAGGTTTATATTGACTATGACCTAGTTATTTACAGCCTTTGTTTCAATTCTGATTGATAGCCAAGGTAAAAAAAATACTTGAATTTAGGGGGCATGAGCTTGTAAGTCTTCACAGAGAGAAACCTCTGTTCATGATGAAGAGAAAGTTTTATCTGTATAAAGATTACAGTGAGATTTTTGGTTTGTATATGATCTTCTTAGTTCCACTTGTGAAATCTTTCAAATGATTTTCAATCATTTTTGTGATTCAGCATTATTTCCATACTATATCAAAATATTCTCTTAATTTTATATATGTTTTTCTTTTTATGATTATGAATTATTTTTGACAGAATAACTACTTCAGAAAGTTGGCCTTTCAAAGGACAATCTCCTTTAAATGATTTGGACACAAAGTTTGCCATTGCAATGTAATTTACATTTGCTGAATGATTACCAGAAAAAAAGCTCTATAAAAATCAAAATGGAATGAAGTGTCTTTTAAACATGAGACAATACAACTACATTCCTGAATAGAAACCACTTCAGAAAACAAAGGACAAGGCTTCAACCTAAATGAAGTAAAATCAAAACTGTAGAAAAAGTATAGGATGCTGTTGGACAGCATGTAAAAACCACATACCTGAAAATTCCAAATAAGTGCAAATTACTGTGTACCAAGTTTGTTTTCCTAGTCATTTCATCACATTAAGATTTGAAAAACAATGAAAATTACTATGGTTTTTGCTTTTGTCTTTTTGTCTCTTATGTGCCTCTAAAGGAGTCATCAGAGTCTACTAATATATATTGTTTTATATAGAATTAAAACCCATTTTTGGCTGACATAATTAGCATGGTCAAGTACTAATTTACTCAGTAAAGACTGAAAGTGTTATTATGAAAGATTTTCAAACTGGAATTTATATGTGTTGCATCAGATGATCACTAGCTTAGGAATAGGAACTCGTATATGCATCCAATAGAAATTACTCTTGAAAGTCTAAGTAAAATGAGAATTACAGAAAGCTGCCAGGATTACGTGCTGGAAGATTAAAGAATGTGGTCACAAATTCCAGGAGATCTAATTCGGTTGGACATTTAGGGAAAAAAAAACGTAAATTGTAAAAAATGTAAATGTATTCTTTATTGGCTCATTCAGATGTCTTGCAAAGAGAATTTACTCAGAAAACAGAGAAACCTAAATTCTATCACATTAATACTAGATATTCCTACAGCATAAATTCATTTCTGGCATATAATGATTTACTAAATGGAGAATTTCCAAATATACCTTGACATTTTACTTCAAGTATAATTTATGAGAGCTAACGCCATTTTTGCAAGCCCTGTGAGTTCAACAGTCTATAAATTTAGATAATAACCATTATGTTTCCACTTTTTATCAGCTATTTTATAAACTTTGTAGATCTGACTAAGAGATAAGGTTATATGTTCCTAACGTATGAATTTTAAACAAATGTTAACCTACTTCAAACCTAGCGATAAGACAGACAAAATGTTTTTAAGCTGCAGTTGCTGGAG
>NW_012102465.1:4440221-4464432 GCF_000951045.1 Mandrillus leucophaeus | reverse complement strand
CATCCAAATGGAGATAGGTTTATATTGACTATGACCTAGTTATTTACAGCCTTTGTTTCAATTCTGATTGATAGCCAAGGTAAAAAAAATACTTGAATTTAGGGGGCATGAGCTTGTAAGTCTTCACAGAGAGAAACCTCTGTTCATGATGAAGAGAAAGTTTTATCTGTATAAAGATTACAGTGAGATTTTTGGTTTGTATATGATCTTCTTAGTTCCACTTGTGAAATCTTTCAAATGATTTTCAATCATTTTTGTGATTCAGCATTATTTCCATACTATATCAAAATATTCTCTTAATTTTATATATGTTTTTCTTTTTATGATTATGAATTATTTTTGACAGAATAACTACTTCAGAAAGTTGGCCTTTCAAAGGACAATCTCCTTTAAATGATTTGGACACAAAGTTTGCCATTGCAATGTAATTTACATTTGCTGAATGATTACCAGAAAAAAAGCTCTATAAAAATCAAAATGGAATGAAGTGTCTTTTAAACATGAGACAATACAACTACATTCCTGAATAGAAACCACTTCAGAAAACAAAGGACAAGGCTTCAACCTAAATGAAGTAAAATCAAAACTGTAGAAAAAGTATAGGATGCTGTTGGACAGCATGTAAAAACCACATACCTGAAAATTCCAAATAAGTGCAAATTACTGTGTACCAAGTTTGTTTTCCTAGTCATTTCATCACATTAAGATTTGAAAAACAATGAAAATTACTATGGTTTTTGCTTTTGTCTTTTTGTCTCTTATGTGCCTCTAAAGGAGTCATCAGAGTCTACTAATATATATTGTTTTATATAGAATTAAAACCCATTTTTGGCTGACATAATTAGCATGGTCAAGTACTAATTTACTCAGTAAAGACTGAAAGTGTTATTATGAAAGATTTTCAAACTGGAATTTATATGTGTTGCATCAGATGATCACTAGCTTAGGAATAGGAACTCGTATATGCATCCAATAGAAATTACTCTTGAAAGTCTAAGTAAAATGAGAATTACAGAAAGCTGCCAGGATTACGTGCTGGAAGATTAAAGAATGTGGTCACAAATTCCAGGAGATCTAATTCGGTTGGACATTTAGGGAAAAAAAAACGTAAATTGTAAAAAATGTAAATGTATTCTTTATTGGCTCATTCAGATGTCTTGCAAAGAGAATTTACTCAGAAAACAGAGAAACCTAAATTCTATCACATTAATACTAGATATTCCTACAGCATAAATTCATTTCTGGCATATAATGATTTACTAAATGGAGAATTTCCAAATATACCTTGACATTTTACTTCAAGTATAATTTATGAGAGCTAACGCCATTTTTGCAAGCCCTGTGAGTTCAACAGTCTATAAATTTAGATAATAACCATTATGTTTCCACTTTTTATCAGCTATTTTATAAACTTTGTAGATCTGACTAAGAGATAAGGTTATATGTTCCTAACGTATGAATTTTAAACAAATGTTAACCTACTTCAAACCTAGCGATAAGACAGACAAAATGTTTTTAAGCTGCAGTTGCTGGAGAAGTTCTAAGCATCTGAATAAAAAGTTCTTCTGAGTATTCAAGTACTACCCAGGGAAAATTTCTATAAAAATCTCTAATGGAAGAAAGAAGCTATAAATAGTATAGTAAAAACTGGGGTATACCAAGACATAATAGGAGAATTTTACCTTTTTGTTTTTTTGAGACGGAGTTTCGCCCGGGCCGGAGTGCAATGGCGCCATCTCGGCTCACTGCAACTTCCGCCTCCCAGGTTCAAGCAATTCTCCCGCCTCAGCCGCCAGAGTAACTGGGACCACAGGTGCCCGCCATCACGCCAAGCTAATTTTTGTATTTTTAGTAGAGATGGGGCTTCACCATTTTGGCCAGACTGATCTCAAATTACTGACCTCAGGTGTTCCACCTACCTAGGCATCTCAAGTTCTAGGATTACAGGCAGGAGCCACCGCGCCCAGATGAGAATATTACTTTTAAAAAATAAGCTTAAACTAGCAAAATACTTTAGAAAAAAGAAAATAAAGGCAATAACATTATTTTTTTTCAATGTTCTAGACCCGTTCTGTTGTTTTTACATGCATGGGCAAATTCTCTAAGAACTTCATACACTGATTTTTTGCTTGAGTCACTGTTCCCCTTAATCTCTACCTGATTAAATCCCATATTTCCTTCTGATTTCAGTTTGCATGTGACTTCAAGGTAACTTTCTCTTCAAAGTCATGCCTGGCTACCACCGGAGTGGTAGTCATCCGATATGTAATTAGTGGGTAATCTGTGTTTTCGCTCTACCCTTAACTTACATTATCAAAATACAGCAATTGCCACATTTAAACGCTATTTATGCCACATTCCTACAGGGCCATTAAACCTCTAACTTCAGGAACCCTGTCTGTCCTTATCACCTAGGCTTAAACAAGTTATTCGAAATAAAAGGTGTTCAAAAACTATTGTCATCTTATCGAATGAATACATTAAGGAGAAAGTGGGTGAACAGAAAGAACGCTGGGTTTAAATGTTTGTGTTCCTGGTTTTTTGAAGGAGAGGTGTAAGATTCTGTCATTTCCATATCCTGCCAGCAGACGCAATGGCCCCCAATTAGTGAAAATTCAGAATTAGTTTTCTCATTTACTGAATCACCATTAGGAAAAATAAATTTCACACTGAGTAACACAGAGGACTTCCAGTGTTTTGCCTGAAAGATCGTCTCAACTTTTTTACCAAGACCAAATTTTATAAATCTAAGTTTAATGTAACCCCTAATTCTTTCATACCATTTTCTAGAATATAAATTGCTTCAGTTGCTATCTTTTGGAGTAGAACTTCTAAATGATACAAAATGCAAAACATATATACATTTGGACCTAGCAATTCTAACACTATGCAAAAACACATGTACAAAAATACTCAGTTGTGTATATTATTGAATTAAAGACAACCCAAACTTTATCTTTCAGAAACTGGTTAAATATTAATAAATTATGGTATAATTTGATACTATGTAGCTATTTAAATCAATGAAGATTAGTTGACTATATTGATATGAAAGAATATTTCAAACTTGTTATATGAAAGAAAGCATATTACAGAACAACATATAGACTGTGATTGTGTTGTATTTTTTGTGTACATACACTCATACATATTCATTTGTAATTCATTAAATAAATATTTCTTGAGGAATTACTATGGGTTAAGAAATGCTCTATGCAGGGGATATAAAATGACCCTAGGAACAATAGTGAGTACCTAAGGAAGTACAAACTGATAAAGGGGGCTTCTCCTCAAAGTTGGAGTTCATACCTTCTTGGAGAAGGCATAGGTCAGCTCACTGGATGGCAGAGAAATGTGTCAATTTGCCCAGTCTTGCACTAAAATGACAAATTACATAAACAAGATTCCCTTTATTTCACATTCTGTAGTATAAAATGCAATGTTTATAAGTGAATATAAAATGATCTGGGAGAAGGCACACGAAAGTTTTAAAAATGCATACTTAATCCAGGTCTGAGAGGGGCAATTAAGAAAGAGGTAAGAACAATTTTTATAGTTTGCTCTTTATATTTTTGTTTACAGTGTTTAAATTTCCTCACAGTCAGCATGTATTTTGAACTAAAAAAGAAAACTAAAACTTTCATAACTCAAATGGTTCAATTCCTCCAAAAGTTTCCTAAATTATCTCACATCACAACATAAGAACTTCAGTTTGCAACTTAAACTCATTTTTTGTTTTTGTTTTGTTTTTATACCCAGTTCATACCCAGCTCTTCCCACATTCCCATGGTCTACTGATTTGTAATATTTCAAATGACTTTCTTCTCTCCCACTTGACTGTAACTTTTGTTGAAGGAAGGAAGCTTATCTTAGCTTATCTTATCTACTTTTATACCCTAGAACACTTAAGATAGAAAAGTAAATGCAGTGTTTTCTAAAAAGTTTGTAAATAAGTGTGTTGATGGCATTGGAAATAATAACTTCTTTATAAACAATTTTATTATTTCAGATAATGTAAACAATTTTATTTAACGAGTTGTAAAAGAACATTCTACTACTAGTCTCTTTTAGTTACAGTGCCTTTAATTTAAGATATTTTTAATGTTATGTCTTGAAACATGAAAGGTAAAAACTATTCCTACTTTCCAGTCAAGTTCTCTGCCCCAACAGAGTGACTCTTAAACTATCCATATTCTACAGTCTCATTCAATATATAAAGGCAGATCAGTTATTTGATTAAAACGTGACAGATATTAAGGATTTTCATTTGCCAAGCAATTTCACATATTTGGTCATATGTGAAAAATCATTTGGGGATCAATGGAATTGAATTCTGTTTAATGAACTTTAAAGTTCTTTACTATATAACTTTAATTTGAAAGCGTAAAATCCACTTACTACATAATCTAAAAGTCTGTTGTGTTTGGTAGGAATCAGAGAAGGGATTTATGTCTTAATATCCATGTCTACTCATGAAATATTGGGATCAAATAGGCATTAAACATCGAAAATTTTTTAAAAGGCAGGATTTTCCTAAATGTTATTTATTTAAATGTGGGAGAGAGATGGTTTGTTAAGGAGGCTTAGTGGAAACATAAATCTGATTAATTGGAAAACAGGTCAAAATGCTAAAGAAATCACAAAATTAAATGTCCCTAATCACAGAAAAGGAGTTCATGAGAGTAACCCAATAGTGATGATAAGAAAATCAAGTTGAAATATAAAAGGTAGTATTATTCACTTAATGAATGTATTTAGTACATTAAGTGACATCAAGTGTACTAGGTGCTAAGGTCCAATAGGGAATAGAAATCACAAAGTGGATTAAACAAAAGAATTTTAGTATAAATAAGTATTCCATTTTGATAAGAGAGTAGCTATAAGCTATGGGACAACTACAAATAGCACCCTAGGAACAATAGTGAGTACCTAAGGAAGTACAAACTGGTAAAGGGGGCTTCTCCTCAAAGTTGGAGTTCATACCTTCTTGGAGAAGGCATAGGTCAGCCCACTGGATGGCAGAGAAATGTGTCAATTTGCCCAGTCTTGCACTAACAAAGACCAGCAGGACCAGCAGTCAGTCACAGGACCAGCAGGCACCAATCCTCTGGAGTGCAGGTGGAAAGCAGGTGATCAGCAAACTCAGGTAATATACAGAGGGACGGAGAATTCTCCTGTATTCAGGTGGGCAGTACCAGCGCTAAGAGGCTGTCATCACTGCAAGGACCACGTGTTTTTGTTTTTGTTGTTGTTGTTTGTTTGTTTGTTTGTTTGTTTTTCTGGAGACGGAGTCTCGCTCTGTCACCCAGGCTGGAGTGCAGTGGCCAGATCTCAGCTCACTGCAAGCTCCGCCTCCCGGGTTCTCGCCATTCTCCTGCCTCAGCCTCCCAAGTAGCTGGGACTACAGACGCCCACCACCTCGCCCGGCTAGTTTTTTTGTATTTTTTAGTAGAGACGGGGTTTCACCGTGTTAGCTAGGATGGTCTCGATCTCCTGACCTCGTGATCCTCCCGTCTCGGCCTCCCAAAGTGCTGGGATTACAGGCTTGAGTCACCGCGCCCGGCCATCGGACCACGTGTTCTTTATGTGTGACTGGGGCAGAGTTCCCTTGATGTCCTCATCCCCCTGCCCTGATCCACCACACAGCAGCTAGAAACTGCAGAATAGGTCTTCCTCCTGCAGTGTCTCTCAGTGCACTCTACTGAGAACAGTTAACAATGAGGTCACTTTAAGGAAGACACGCTTAAAGGGATTCTATTTATTATAGTAGAGCATATATTGAAGGGTGAATTTAGAGCTGAGAAGAAAGAAACTGATAATTGGGACAATTACATGTAACTTTTACCTTGAAGAACTGTAATTTGAAATGTGTAGAATTTGTGATCAGGTTAAATAAAAATTAGCATTACAGTGGACCATCAAGGGAGGAAGCGCTTGTCAGATAGGCAGTACATAACAGGGTGTAATATAGATCCAATTTTATATGTGACTACAAAAATTAGAAAATAGAAAATCAACAATAGGGGCATATCTTTTTAGATACCATAGCCTAGTTATGGAGTAGAAATAAAGAATAATGTGTTCATTGTCTCTATTCTTCCATATCTGCAGTTTAAGACATTCTCATTAAGACCTCTGCAAACCTAACTCAATCTCATGGCATACTGCTTTAATTCCCTGGCCTACCTGTGGCCCCAATGAGTTTTCAGTTTTCTGCTTCTGGGTCATGTAGGTAAATGCCCACTTTATAGAGATTTTATAGACCATGCATCTTTCTTCAAGAGGGACTTTAAAATGAATAGGCATGATCACCATCTCTCCTAACAGAATTCCGATTCTCAATGGATAGCTATACGTAAGGTACTCATTTATTTATTTTTCTTTCTTTCTTTCTTTCTTTCTTTCTTTCTTTCTTTCTTTCTTTCTTTTTCTTTCTTTCTTTCTTTCTTTATTATTATTATTATACTTTAAGTTCTAGGGTACATGTGCATAACGTGCAGGTTTTACATATGTTTACTTGTGCCATGTTGGTGTGCTGCACCCATCAACTCATCAGCACCCATCAACTCGTCATTTACATCAGGTATAACTCCCAATGCAATCCCTACCCCCTCCCCCCTCCCCATGATAGGCCCCGGTGTGTGATGTCCCCCTTCCCGAGTCCAGGTGATCTCATTGTTCAGTTCCTACCTATGAGTGAGAACATGTGGTGTTTGGTTTTCTGTTCTTGTGATAGTTTGCTAAGAATGATGGTTTCCAGCTGCATCCATGTCCCTACAAAGGACACAAACTCATCCTTTTTTATGGCTGCATAGTATTCCATGGTGTATATGTGCCACATTTTCTTAATCCAGTCTGTCACTGATGGACATTTGGGTTGATTCCAAGTCTTTGCTATTGTGAATAGTGCCGCAATAAACATACGTGTGCATGTGTCTTTATAGCAGCATGATTTATAATCCTTTGGGTATATACCCAGTAATGGGATGGCTGGGTCATATGGTACATCTAGTTCTAGATCCTTGAGGAATTGTGTTTAGGAACACTTAAGGTTAATCATGAAGCCCTGAATACAAGAACTCACATGGCTGAGAGAATATAAAATATAAATCATTAATTTAAATAGGCAACAAGAGCCATGGCATAAATTAGTCATAAATGTTTTTCCCAGATGTATTATGTTATCATTTTTTGGATTTCTTAACTGTAATTATTATTTTGTCTCAAAAATAAGGGTGAACTGAAGATGGTTAGTAAAACATCATTCAATATATTTTTATTCCATGGAATGATTTTTGTCAATGCAATATGTTTAAGGGTCTTGTGCTAGACAAATGTAATAAAAGCCTAGGGATTTTACAGATGAATGGTATAAGAAAAACAGAGACATTATAAGAACTTTATGCTCAACAAAATTATGAGTTGATAAAATCTTATTTAAAGAGATATTCTGAGGAAAAGCATGAGAAAGAGCAAGCGGATTTTCTCAATTCATATGAAGAATCAATTATTTCTAGAAATGTCAATGGAGTTAATAAGGTTTGACAAAGAAACCGGTCAATGGCAATAAATGCTGTATTTCCTGCAGTCATTCTGAGGAGGGGGATGATTAATCATTACTCAATCATGGTTATTAAGAACCTATTACATGCGAGGCAATGTTATCAGAATTGGGGATTGGGCAGTAAGCAAGTCAGGCTAGATCTGTGTTTCCCCTCTGTTTATATACTAGTGGTAAGAGTCAGGGAAGGAAGAAAGGGAGGGAGGGAGGGAAAGTGGCAGGGAGAGAGGAATAAAACAAGGAAGGAAACAAGGAAGGAAGAAAGGAAGGAAGGAAGGAAGGAAAGAAGGAAGGACGGGAGAGAAAAGTAAGTGATAGCACTATAGATTTGGGCAATGGCACTGGGAGTGGCAAAACAAAGCAAAAGATCAAATATAAGATATAGTTTCAGAGAAGAGTAAATGAGACTCACTAACATCAAAAACAGTATGAAGAAAAATAGATGAATAAAGTAAGAATGGATTTAGTTATTAATTATGGATGTATATAGGTATTAGTTTATGAAAATCCTAATTGATTAGTTACAGCAGCCCTAAGAGACATAAAATTTGGTATGTACCTATAGATGAGGACACAATATAAAAGACGGGTAAAGAATGGTGTGGGTAGATTCTCCCATTCCCCATCCCTTGCTATTAAGAACCAAAAGGGTGGAGGATACTGTAAGCTACTCCTGATCATGTGACTGCTATTTGGCTTTATTGATATATTTTCTGCGATGTATCCTGAAATCCAAGTAAACTGATAGCCTGAATATATTTTACCTGTATATCATTTTTTGTAATTTCCAAACCTGTAACCAACTAATATAGGAAATAAAAAGTTAAAGAGTTTATTAGACACTGATTTGGAGATACTACCTTGGGAATTCATAATAGAAGTCTGGAATTCTGGGATAAAATTGTGGATTAAGATATAGATGTTTTCAATCTTAAGCTTAGAGATGGTACTGAGAAACATTAAATAAGATAAAAAGAAATGAGAATTGATTTTGGGTTTTGTCATAGTAGAAATCATTGGTAACATTTGCCAGCATGGTTTTAGTTGGGCAGTAGGATTAAAACTTGATAGAGTTGTCTAAAAAACAATTGTGTTGTTAAAAAAAATATTGGAGATAGCAACTTGAGCAAGTTTCTCAATAATTCTTGCCATCAATGAAAGAAAAATAAATGGTAGCTAGAGAGGACTGTGGGACTACAGGGAGATTTTAGTATAATGGATAATAGTACATCCATGTTTGCATGCCCATTGGGATGATGCAACTAGGTGAGGGTGGGGCTTGAGGCTGGAATAAACAGTGTTCTTGAGTAAATGAAGAAGGATGAGACGCATCCACAATGACAGGGTTGGCCTTAGATATCAGTAGAGAGAGTCCATCCATCATAACAGGAAGGCAGAGTCTGAGTACACACACAAATAAGATGGAAAATGTTGTGGTAGGAAGATGATATGGTATCCTTATCATGCTTCTGGTTTCTCAGAGAAACAAAAATCAAGGTAATAAAATGAGAGAAAAATAGAGAAATTTGGATGTTTGTGGAGGAAAGAGACATGAAATAGTTTTCTGAGAGAGTTGGGGACGAAATTCCTTACTGAAATGTAGTAGGTTTGATGTAACAGTGAGTTTGTTGCTACTACAGATAGGAAAGTAAGAGTAGGCTTCTCTGTGGGGGGTTGGGGGTACATTTAACCAAAAAACTAAACAAAAAGGAGTCATCCATGAAAATATCAAGAAAAAGATCATTTCAGGAAGAAGGAAAAGCAAATAATATGTCTTAAAGCAAGAACAAACTTTTGTTTAAGGTTGTAAAATCAGACCAGTGCTTTTTGGTCATGGGTGTGAAAGAGAAGGTGTTATAAGATATGGTAGAAGAATTAGGCAAGAGCCAAATCCTGTTAGCCTCTGTAAACTCAGTTAAGAATACTAGATTTATAGCATATGCAGTCACGTGTTAAATAGACATTCCAGTTTGGTTTTAGTATAGTATCTAAAAACTGGGCACAATAGGAGGCAAGTACCATGAGATCCCAATTAATGCACTTGATCAACCGTAAACTTTTTCATGGGGTAAATCAAAGCCTACTTTATAAACCTTACTTGATAACCATCCTCTAGGCCATATCAAAACAGTGGAAGGCTGTTTTCATTCATTGAGAGGCTGATAAAAGACTGAGAGTTTGTATCAGAGTGCCTGATTCATGGTATCCCTTCACTCATTTCCCCTACCATGTCTTTTGGCTCAACAAAGTTGGGAGCTGGGTGACATGATCTCACCAAAGAAGTATGCCTGTCAGAGTGATGTGCCCCAATCATAAGGAATCCACATGGGATGAAGAATTGCATGGAAGAACTGAGAGGTGAGTTATAAATGGTCAGTTGATAGGATATAATTTTGCCAATAAAAAATATATTTCTGTAAATCTCAATTGATTAATGGATTTCAAAAAGAAAAAGAAAAAAAGAAAAACACACAAACATCTGTTCCACAGGAGGATACAACAACAGATACAATAGAATGAGTCACATAAGACTTTGTCATTTCTTCTAAACACTTCCTTTCTTCACACCAGATCCTGGAGAAGTCAGGAATGGCAGCTATCAAGTCAGGGAGGACAGAAAGGAAGGAAAAGGCAAAACAAAACTACTCTTTTCCTCTGCAAAAGTCTTTAAAAAATCTGATTTGTGTCTGAGCTGTGGAGGGAGATGCTTTAAACTACATGACAGATTGAAGTGTTTTTATATTTCATCTTTCTGGCCTTTTTTAATACCAGAAAACAAGATTCTTCATCAATACATGAATGCTACTAGAAAAACCTATAGAATTAGCTAAAAAAAAAAAAAAACCTGAGATGGAGAGGAAAATTATAAAAGAGTAATTTTGAATGGTAGTTGTGAGACAGTATGGAGATGTTTCCTTTACTCATTCTGAGTCCAACTCATTTAATGAGTGAGTCATAAGTATGTTTTGACAGGAGGCTTTTGAAGGGTTTTAGTCAGGGAATGACATTTTCTGATTAACAGATTGAACATATCACTTTACTGGCTGTGTTGGAAACAGGTTGTCATAGAGGAGGAGACAAAGTAAAGGGGCAAATTATGGAGCTATGACAATAGTCCAGACAAAATATGGTGGTAGCTTGGTCTAAAATGGTTATTGGTTGAGACTGAGATAAAGAGACAGTTCTGTGATATACTTTGAAGGCAGAATCAATATGACTAGATGATCTGGGAGTGAGGCATAATAAGGAATGAAGAGCAACTGCTATTTTTTTGGCTCCAGCAATCAAGCACTGAAATTTAATGAGACAAAGAAAATTGGGCAAGGAGCAGAGTGCTATTCGAGAGATAAATCAATAGTTCTGTTTTTGTCATATTAAATTTGAGATGTCAAGTAGACATCCATTTGGAGATGTGACATTTGGAATTGGCTGTAAGAGTCTGGAGTTGTGGAGGGAAGGCAGGAATGGATTTGTAGATTTTGGAGTCTTCAGCACACAGTATTTAAAGCCTTTCCTTTAAAACAAGTTATCCAGGAAGAATGAATATAAAGAAAAGAGTAAGGGAGTCAAGACAGAAAAATGTGGCAGTACAATATTTGGAGTTCAAGAAAAGAAGAGGAACAAGAAGGAAACTGTGGAGGCACAATGTTCAAGGAGGTAGAGAGAAAAATAAGAAAATATTTTTCCTCAAAGCCATGAGAAGAAAATATTTCAATAACGGAGTGAACAATCTTATTAGATGTTGACAAAAGCAAAATAAAAATAAAATTGAATTTAGTACAAAGTAAGTCATTAATGATCTTTGCAATTATTCTGTTAACTGAAAAGGAATCCATGGTTTAGGGAGTTGAGAACAAAATGGATGATGGTCAAATCCACACCCAAAATACAGATAAATAATTCTATCAAGAAGTGAATGGAAAACAAAAAGTTAAATAAGCCAGAAGAGGATGTATGATCAAGAGCCAGAGGAGGAGGAGGAGGAAGAGCAGGAGGAGGAACAGAAGGAGGAAGAGGAGGAGGAGGAGAAAGATGAAGAAAGAAGAAGATAGTCAGCATTCAAAAACATGTTTGAGTACTGCTAAGAATGATCAATGGAGATGGATGATTCAATTATGCAGGGTGGAGAGTGAGATTAAAAGAGTAACATTGTTGAAAGTTTAAAAGGTATTCAAAACTAGCACAAAATTTCAAGCTGTGGCCATGATAGATGTACAGCTTTTGTTTTGTTTGTTTTTCCAGCTAGAAGAACAAAAGCAGGGAGTTAGGGCAGAGGTAGATTATTTTTATGATAGTGATGACATCCCCATGCAATAGCTTTTATTTATTTTCAAATGAACTGCTTTAGAAACTGAACTTTTCATCTCTAATTTCAAGAAACTAATTCTCAAAAGTATAGATTATTTTTGCCAATTCAGCTGGCAAAGTTCTTATGATGAGCATTCTTCTCTTTTCTGAGCAATAAAAGCAGATCTAATCTATCATTGCTTTTTTTTTTCACTTTTCTTGAGTGCTTAGGAAACTACGAGTAAACTTATATACAGGATTAATTTGGAAAACCATATCTCAAATCACATCTGCTATTTCTGTTTACAGTACACAGATTTCACGGCCATTTTTCTTTTACACTATTAATGTGATGTTTCTTTATTCTTTCCAACTTTTATTTTAGGTTCAGGGGATACATGTGCAGGTTTGTTATATGGTAAATTTTATGTTTATTGGGGGAACCCACCCCCAATATTTCAACTTAGGTTCTTTGTATTTTCCATAAGTGTTGGCTGGCTAGAAATAAAGAGAAAGAGTACAAAGAGGAATTTTACAGCTGGGCCACCGGGGGTAACATCATATATCGGTAGGACCATGATGCCCACCTGAGCCTCAAACCAGCAAGATTTTTATTTAGGGTTTTGAAAGGGGAAGGGGGTGTAAGATCAGGGTGTAGATCACATGCTTTGAAGGACAAAAAGGAGAACTACTGATTAGGGTCCGACAAAGGTCACAAGGCAAAGGGCAAAAACAGAACTACTGATAAGGCTCTATGTTCAGCGGTGCATGTATTGTCTTGATAAACATCTTAAACAACAGAAAACAGAGTTTGAGAGCAGAGAATGGGTCTGACCACAAATTTACCAGGGCGGAGTTTTTCCCCACCCTAATAAGCCCGAGGGTACTGCAGGAGACCAGGGCATACCTCAGTCCCTATCTCAACCACATAAGACAGACACTCCCAGAGCGGCCATTTATAGACCTCCCGCCAGGAATACATTCCTTTCCCAGGGTATTAATATTAATATTCTTTGCTAGGAAAAGAATTTAGCAATATCTTCCCTACTTGGACGTCTATTTATAGGCTCTCTGCAAGAAGATAAATATGGCCCTTTTTGCCCGACCCCACAGGCGGTCAGACCTTATGGTTGTCTTCCCTTGTTCCCTAAAAATTGCTGTTATTCTGTTCTTTGTCAAGGTGCACTGATTTCATATTGTTCAAACACACATGTTTTACAATCAATTTGTACAGTTAACACAATTATCACAGTGGTCCTGAGATGTCGTACATTCTCAGTTTACGAAGGTAACAAGATTAAGAGATTAAAGATAGGCATAAGAAATTATAAAAGTATTATTTGAGAACTGATAAATGTACATGAAATCTTCACAATTTATGTTCCTCTGCTGCAGCTCCAGCTGGTCCCTCCATTTTGGGTCCCTAACTTCCCCCAACATATGTTTCCTACAGAGATTATTTCATCACCCAGGTAATAAGCATAGTACCCAATAGGCAGCTTTTCAATTCTCACCCTCCTCCCACTCTCTACTCTCAAATAGGCTCTGGTGTCTATTGTTCCCTTTTTTGTGTTCCTGTGTACCCAAGGTTTAGTTTCCATTTGTAAGTGAGAACATGCAGTATTTGGTTTTCTCTTCCTGCAATAATTCACTTAGGATCATGGCCTCTACCTTCATCCATGTTGTTGCAAAGGATGTGATCTCATTCCTTCTTATGGCTGTGTAGTATTCCATGCTGTATATGCACCATATTGTCTTTTTCCAGTCCACCCTTAATGAGCATTTAGGTTGATTCCATGTCTTTGTTATTGTGAATAGTGCTGCAGTGAACACACACGTGCATTATGTCTCAATAGCAGAATGATTTCTGTTCCTTTGGGTATGTACTCAGTAATGGAACTGCACAATGGCAGTTACACGTTCTTTGAGAAAATGTCTAAACTGCTTTCCATGGTGGCTGCCCTAATTTCTATCCCTGCCGGCGTGTAAAAGTATTCCCTTTTCTCAACAACCTTACCACCATCTGTTGTTTTTTGACTTTTTAATCATAGTCATTCTGACTGGTGCGAGATGCTATCTCAATGTGGTTTGATTTGCAGTTCTCTAATGAAGAGTGATATTGAGCATTTTTTTTTCATATGCTTTTTGGCCATGTGTATGTGTTCTTTTGAGAAGAATCTGTTCATGTCCTTTGCCCATTTTTAAAGGGATTCCTTGTTTTTTGATTTTTTTTCTTGTTGATTTATGATTTATTTAAGGTCCTTATAGATTCTGGATACTGGGCCTTCATTTGATGCAGTTTGCCAATATCTTCTCCCATTCTGTAGATTGTCTATTTGCTCTGGTGACAGTTTCTTTTATTGTGCAGAAGCTCTTTAATTAGGTCCCACTTGTCTAGTTTCGGTTTTGTTGCAATTGCTTTTGGGGTCTTAGCCAAATATTCTTTGGCAAGGTTAATATCAAAAAGAGTATTTCCTAGGTTGTTTTTTCAGGATTTTTATAGTTTGAGGTCTTACATTTAAATTTTTAATCCATTTTGAGTTAATGTTTTGTATATGGTAAAAGGTGGGGATCCAGCTTCATTTTTATGAATATGCCTAGCCAGTTAGCCCAGCATCATTTACTTAACAAGGAGTCCTTTCCTTATTGCTTGTTTTAGTCACCCTTGTTAAAGATGAGATGGTTTTAGTTGTGCAGCTTATTTCTGAGTTTTCTGTTCTGCTCCATTGGTATATGTGTCTATTTTTGTACCAATATTGTGCTGTTTGGTTACTGTGGCTTTATAGTGTAGTTTGAAGTCAGGTAGTGTGCTGCCTCCCACCTTGTCCTTTTTGCTTAGCATTGTTTTAACTATTCAGGTTTGTTTTTCTTCCCTATGAATTTTAGAATAGCTTTCTTTTTT
The DNA here is from genome assembly GCF_000951045.1 of Mandrillus leucophaeus. Lineage (NCBI taxonomy): Eukaryota > Metazoa > Chordata > Mammalia > Primates > Cercopithecidae > Mandrillus > Mandrillus leucophaeus. The sequence continues at coordinate 4,449,682 of NW_012102465.1, read as the reverse complement.
CTAATTCTGTGAAGAATGACATTGGTAGCTTGGTAAGATTTGCACTGAATCTATAAATTGCTTTGGGCAGTACGGCCATTTTTAATAATATCGATTCTTCCAATCCATAAGCATGAAATGTTTTTCCATTTATTTGTGTCATCCCTGATTTACTTCAAAGTGTTTTGTAGTTCTCCTTGTAGAGAACTTACACTTCTGTGGTTAGTTGTATTCCTAGGTATATTATATTTTTTTGTGGCTATTGTGAATAGGATTGCATTATTGATTTGACTCTCAGATTGAATGTTGTTGGTGAATAGAAATGATACATATTTGTGTATGTAATTCTTATATCTTGCAACTTTGCTGAAGTTGTTTATCAGATCTAGAAGCCTTTGGGCAAAGGTTATATATGGGGTTGAATCATATTGTCTGCAAAGAGAGATAGTTTGACTTCCTCTCTTCCTAGTTGGATGCCTTTCATTTCCTTCTCTTGCCTGATTACCTGGATAGGACTTTCAGTACTATTTAGAATAGGATTGGTGAGAGTGATCATCCTTCCCTTGTTTCAGTTCTCAAGAGACATGCTCCAGTTTTTGTTCATTCAATATAACATTGGCTTTGGGGGCTTTGTTACAGAGGGCTCTCATTATTTAGTTATGCTCCTTTAATGCCTAGTTGAAGGTTTTTAACATAAATTGATGCTGAATTTTATCAAAAGCCTTTGCTGCATCTATTGAGATAATCATGTGGTTATTTGTAGTTCTGTCTATGTGATGAATCACATTTTTTGATTTGTGAAAACCCTACTTGACCATGGTGGATTAGGTTTTTGATGTGCTACTGGATTCCGTTTGCTAGTATTTGTCGAGAATTTTTGAATTTATGATTACCAAAGATACCGAGCTGCAGTTTCCTTTTTTAGTTGTGTCACTGCCAGGTTTTGATTTGAAAATGATTCTGGCCTCATAGAACGAGGGAGGGAGGCATCCCTCCTCCTCAACTGTTTGAAATATTTTCAGTAGAATTGGTACCAGCTCTTCTTTATATGTCTGGTAGAATTCAACTGTGACTCCATCAGGTCCAAGGCATTTTCTGGTTTGAAATCTTCCTATTACTGATGAATTTTGGAATATTTGTTGGTCTGTTCAGGGTTTCCATTTCTTCCAGGTTCAATCTTAGGAGGTTGTATGTTTCCAGAAATTTATCAGTTTCTTCTCGATTTTCCAGTTGTTGTATACAGAGGTGATCATAGTATCTCTGAGTATTTTTTGTATTTCTGTAGGGCCAGTGGTAATGCCCGTTTTTTCATTTCTAATTGTGTTTATTTGGGTCTTCTCTCTCTCTCTCTCTCTCTCTCTCTCTCTCTTATTAATATAGCTAGTGGTCTGCCAATTTCATTTAATCTTTTAAGGAACCAACTTCTGGATTCATTATTTTGAACTTTTGTATGGTTTTTTTTTTTTTTTTTTTTTTTTTTCCATCTCAATTTCCCTAAGTTCAGCTCTGATTTTAGTTATCTCTTGTCTTCTGCCAGTTTTGGGGTTGATTTGTTCTTGTTTCTCTACTTTCTCTAAGTGTGGTATTAGGTTGTTAGTTTGAGATCTTTCTAACTTTTTGATGTGTGTGTTCAGTGTTATAAAATTTCCTCTTAACACTGCTTTAGCTGTTTCCCAGAGATTCTGGTATGTTGTATCTTTTTTCCAATAGTTTCAAAGAATTTCTTGATTTCTGCTCAATTTCATTGTTTACCCGAAAGTTATAATTCAGGAGGAGGTTGTTTAATTTCCATGTAATTCAATGGTTTTGAGAGATCTTCTCATTATTGATTTCTATTTTTTTTTTTTTGTGCTGTTGTCTGAGAGTGTGGTAGGTATGATTTTGTGTTTTTTTAAATTTGTTGAGTATGGCTTTATGGCGGATCATGTGGTTGATTTTAGAGTATGTGCCATGTGCAAATGAGAATAATATATGTTCTGTTTTTGTTGAGGGTAGTGTTCTATAGATACCTATTAGGTCAATTTGACCAAGTGTCAAGTTCATATCCTGCATATCCTTCACTAAACAATCTGTCTAACACTGCCTGTCAGGTATTTAAGTCTCCCCCTATTTTGTGTGGTTGTCTAAGTCTCTTCATAGGTCTCCAAGAACCTGTTTTAAAAATCTAGGTGTTCTTGTGTTGGGTGCATATGTATGTAGAATAATTAATTGAATTGAACTCTTTATGATTGTATAATTTCCTTTTTCTATCATTGATGGTTTAAAAAATTTTTTTTCTGAAATTAGAATACTAACCCCTCCTCTTTTATGTTTTCCGTTTGTTTGGTAGATTTTTCCTCATCCCTTAACTTTTAGTCTCTGAGTGTCACTGTATGTGAGATCGGTCTCTTGAAGACATCATACTTTTTGCTTTTTTTTTAATCCAACTTAGCATTCTGTGCCTTTTAAGCTGGGACATATAACTTGTTTATGTTCAAGGCTAATATTGATATGTGTGGATTTTATCCTGTCATTATGTTTTTAGCTGGTTATTAAATAGACTTGCTTGATTGTGTAGTTGCTTTCTAGTGTTAATGGTGTATGTGCTTAAGTGCATTTTGTGGTGGCTAGTAATGGCCTTTTGTTTCCACGTTCAGCACTCCCTTAAGGATGTTTTGTAAGGCAAGTCTAGTGGTAATGAATTCCTTTCACATTTGCTTATCTGAAAAAGATGTTATTTATCCTTCACTTAGGAAGCTTAGTTTGGCTGAATATAAAATTCTTGGTTGGAATTTCTTTTCTTTAAGAATACTCAATATAGATCCCCTGGTCTCTTCTGGCTTGTAGGGTTTCTGCTTAAATATCTACTTTTATCCTGATAGGGTTACCTTTGTAGGTGACCTGCCCCTTCTCTCTAGCTTCCTTTAACAATTTTTTTCTTTCACGTTGACCTTGTAGAATCAAATGACTATATATCTTGTGGGTGGTTGTCTTGTCTGTTACCTCACAGTGATTTTCTGAATTTCCTGAAATTGAATGTCAACCTCTCTACAAGGCTGGGGGGATTTTCATGGACACTATTCTAAAATATGTTTTCCAAGTTGCTTTCTCTCTCTCCCTTTCTTTCAGGGATGCCAATGTGTCACAGGTTTGGTCTCTTCACATAATCCTGTATTTCCTGGAGGTTTTATTCATTCCTTCTTATTTTCATTTTAAATCTTTGTCTGAGTTGATTTGAATAATTGATCTTTGGGATCTGAGATTATTTCTTCAGCTTGGTCTATTCTGCTGCTAATACTTCCAGTTTGTATTATGAAATCCTTGTAGTAAGTTTGTAGTTCTATCAAATCAATTTTGTTTTTTCTTAGAATAGCTGTTTTATCTTTCAGCTCTTGTATCATTTTGTTGAATTCCTTAGAATTCCTTAGATTGGGTGTCAACTTTCTTCTGAATCTCAATAATCTTTTTCCTATACATATTTTGAATTCTATGTCTGCCATTTCAGCCATTCAACCTAGATGGCTGAAAAAAACCATAGCTGAAAAACTAGTGCAGTTGTTTGGGTATAACAAGACACTCTGGCTTTCTGAATTGCCAGAGTTCTTGTGCTGATTCTGTCTCATATGTGTGCACTTATATTCCTTTCATATTTGAAGTTGTTGTCCTTTTGATGTGTTTTTTTTTTTTTTTAATTTTATGTTGATGCCCTTGGGGTTTGACTGTGGTGTAAGATGGCTTCATTTAAAAAACTTCATCTGGAAGATTTCATGGGGGTGAAGTATGGCTCAGCTCAACACTCAGGTTGCTCACTCTACCCCTTGGGGACTGGTGTCAAGCCAATGGCTTTGTTCTCCGGACTCTCAGGGTTAAGCACCTGCTGCACTGGAGGGGCCAAGATATTACCAGTGCACTGGCATCAACATTCTGATGGGGGGTACCAGCCAAAGCACTGTATTGAGGCAGTGGCAGTGGGGTTCACACTTGCATGTTCATGGCAATAGATGCACAGTGGGGTGTGCATGTGTTGGTGGGGATGTGGCACCTGCAGGGATGGGGCAGTGGTGTCTGTATACATGCGCATGTGCCATGGTAGTTTTTTACAGAAATAATTGTCTACCCATGGAATGAGTAGAAAGTCATTTCCCAGGTAGATGTTGTGAAAGATAGTGGGATTTTGCATCATGCTATTCTGTTTAACCTTAAACATTCCACTCCCTTAAATGAGCTTGCCTTTCAAAGCCTAGCTATTTATTTTGTTAAATTTTGCCATGTTTGTGATGGATTAAAATAAGCTTTCCAACTGATGGAAGAATTAAGTCAATGAGAGCCATGGTTAATGCCATTAAGAGGCTGGAGATCTAGAAACTGAAGTCTACTTGAAAGAAAGCCAGTAGCCAATAGGTCAAGGTTGCAATGTACATAACCCTTCATTCATTTGGATCAACTACAATATAAACAGCATGTCCTGGGACACTTGACTAAAGTAGCCCTGCAAGGGATTAGTGTTTCACAGTTAAGGCAAGAGCTTGGCACAAGGGCTATTCCTTAGCTGAATGACCCCAAGAAAATCTAATTGAGTGTATTATTGGCTTGATTACAGTCACTCAGAAAATGGCTTATTCCACAATAACCCATAATTATGCCTCATTCACTCGGAGACAGAAACTTCTTTTATTCCTTACTCCTACCCTTTTCAGATACTAATAAAATGAGTCATACTTGATAAATGAGAGCGGGCTATTTACTTGTCCTAATGGAAGAAACTTTAGATATCCAAGCTACTAACTTGACATATGCATATGCACAGATTCAGGGGCAGATTTTAGTATTTCTATTTTAAAGCTCCATTGTAAAGAAGCCAAAGTGAACATTATGAAAATACGCATCCTCATGGGATATTCTACTTTAAAAGGTCAAGGTTTGGCAGAAAAAATGAGTATATATATATACTTTTTGCATGTAAAAGACTTAGAAGCAAAACAGATTTTTTAACTAAGAAATGGAAATGAATGTCTCTTATATAATATACAAATATTTACCAGACTTACATTGAAATAAGTAACTCAATCAGCTTCTATTTTTTATATGCACCAGGAAATTTTTCCTCCTGAATGTCGTTTATTGTTCATAATACTGAGAATATACTGGTGTTACGAGTAACTAGCTTCATAACACTGTATGTACTGTGTATATGGTATAGTGTATCTGCTATAATATCTCTATTTCTGTTTTTGACCTTAAGGCCTAAGTTAAAAGTCATAGTTTCTTTCTTTCATTATTATTCCACATTTACCTTCTTATTCACCTCTATTAGACTGAGCCAGCAGAGAGTTTTTAATTGGTGAAGTGATCCCAAATATAATGCTCACAAGATCCAAATTACCTTATATTTATTGGGTTCTCATAGTTTCCCACTGACTTATATTATTGAACAGGGGATACTAAAAGATGCCTCAGTTAATTCTCAAATTTTGCATGTAGATTTCTTATTAGGTTCCTGTTGCTGCTGTAGCAAATTATCGCAAACTTGGTTGACAATAAGTTCAAACAACAGACATTTATTATAATTCTGGAGATCAGAGCTCTAAAATGGACTCACAGGTCTGTGTTCCTCCTGAAAGCTCCAGGAGATCATGTTTCTTGTCCTTTCCAGCTTCCAAAAGTCACCCACACCCTTTGGCTGATAATCTCTTATTTCCCCCTCAAAGCCAACAGGGTAGCATCCTCAAATCTTTTTCCCTTTGTCCCTCTGTTTCTGCTTTCTATCTGCATAAAGATCTTTGTAGTTACATCACTGGGCCCACCTAGATATTCCAAGAAAATCTCTCCAGCTCAGTATCCTTAATTTACTCAAATCTGCAAAGTTTATTTTGCCATGTAAGGTAACGTTTTCACACATCCCACAGATGAAGGTGTGGACATCTTTTAAGGACTATTATTCAAGCTACCCCAACCTTTCTTTTCCTCATTATGTAGCAGCAATCCAAGTTTTTCTTGGTAATCTGAATCAACTGTGATTCAAACAATAGAGCAAACTCCTTTTCTCCTTGTTGAGTCATAAGTACGGGTAGTATCAAATTCATTACGCTGGTCAACATAGTTTTAATTCCTAGTTTGATGGAACCATGACTGTTGCCTTGAGCACTACAATCTGCAAATCTATTAAGGCCAAAGCTATGGTCAAAAGAAGCAATATTTCCACAAGTAGATTATTAAGTGTAACAGAGAAAGAGATCTGTGGGGAGAGCAACACTATATATTGTCCCTGTTTTAAGAAATAAATTGTGCCCTCTAGAAAAATAACCCATAAGGTGTCATACTCAGATGGAGTTCTGCTTGAATCAACTGGAAGCCATTTTATCATGAATAGGCTTTTGATAATATAAAGGAATTCTAAGGGTGGGAGCTTATTGGTACATACCTTTTTTTTTTTTTTTTTAATGCCTTTTTGAAAAGTGCTTTTGGGAATAAGCACTTTTTTCTCTCCTTTGCTTTTCTGCTTTTCTGCCATGTAGGGAAACATGTTTTTCCCCAGCATTCAGGGCATCTTGGAAATGGAGACTGGACATTGAGCAGACACAACGCTTGCCAGTACCTTGATCGTGGACTTCCCAGTCTCCAAAACTATTAGAAATATATTTATGTTCTTTATAAACTACCCAGTCTCTGATATTTGGTTATAGAAACACAAAATGGACTAAGCCAGTCATAGGAGACAATCACCTGAGATTTATCTGGCCCTTGGAAAGATGTATTTGCATTCCAAAAGGTTAAATAAAGGGCATTACTGCCTGTCTCCTCTTTGTCCATCACCTATGGAGCAACTAGATATGTGAGTAGGACATTTGACCTGGCTTCCATCATGTCACTGCAGGAGTAAAATCTGGGGCAAGGGTAGGGGGAGGATATTCAATTAGCTTTAGTTTTATTTACTATATCATAATTGGTAAGATATTTGTCTTTGATCTAGGACACCTGGTGTGTGAGCAGTCTAAATAAAATTAATACTGTTGAATATCAAAATTTAAAAACATGTAGTAAAATAAAATATATTGAAAAGAAAGATAATACTGAAACCTCATCAGTTCCTAATTGTTTTACTAAATTTACTGTTTCCTATGGTCTTGAATTTATGTTCATCTATGTTACCTGTATGGTGAAAATACTATAATGGTGTGCTACAGTGGGTATCTTTTCTCAAGTCAAAGCGTAATGGATGACATACTGGACATAATAAGAGTATTTAAAGCATAGAAATTGACAGACAGTACAAATCATAACTTCATTTTTTGTTGTCTAAAATTGATGGAGAAAATATTGATAATTCTGATTAAACTCAAAAGAATATTATGTCTGCAGTATTACATTGTGAATAGAAGGGGGAACAAAATAAAATATTCCTCCAAAATTCAAACTCTGTTTTTTTTTTTTTTAATTTAACAAAGTAATCACTTACAAGAGAACCAATAGTCCAACATACATTTTTGTTACTTCATTTTCATCTCATCAATGTAAAATACAAACCAAAATTCATTGGTTAGTTGCAATCATAGATGGGTTATGGATAAAAGAGCTTAGCATAAATTAGCAAACTCATTTTATATGAAACAATTGGTTCTGAGAAATTTACCATAAAGAGTTTCATACATTACATTATTGTTTGTAAAATTTGTTCTACACATTCTTTCTATCAACATTATTTATAACAAGTATGTGTATGAACATATAAACAAACTTTTATTGGCAAACTGGTTGTTAAGTATTTACCAGCATAAGACTGATATGAAAGCATTCTCAAAGGTCAGTAACAACAACATGGAAGAAAAGTTGTGAACATGAAGGCAAACCCATATGCACAATATCAGTGCATTTCAGTGTCTTATTCTTGATGAAGAAGTTTAATTAAGTCAATCTGGACCCTCAGGAAACTGGGCTGCATGGGGATCTCAGTATTGGACCCTGCTATTGTCAGGAAGTTCAGCATAGTAGTAACTGGTGAGAGATAGTGCATATGGTTGAGTTCATGCACAAATTCTATCCCTGCCACCTAAGTAGCCCATCTGACTGAATTAGGACTACAGAAAACGAGATCACCTCTTTAAAAGGTAGCCTATCTTCTCAGAGGGTTAAAAAAAATATTCAAAACCAAGGAATCATAATCATAAAAGCAACATTAATAAACACTGTAATTAAGACATTAATCCAGGGATTTTCTTGCATATTTCACACTGAGTAGGATTAGACATTATAAGAAAGATGAATACAATTAAAAAGATTTCAGTGGGAAATTGACTGTCATTATCTTAGCCAGTGGCATTATCATCTTATATAAAGAATTGAAATGATAATTTGCTGAGTGACTGTTGAAAATGTGTGGAAATGTTTTAAGAAAAGAGTTATTTTTATCTGGAATGATGATTTTCTGAGTTGATATGAAGATGCACAATGCATTGATGAACTCCCTCAATGCCTCTATTTATGGACCTGCAAATTGTTCAGGTTTGTCAGAATTATATTTGAATTTTAAATTTTCTGTTAATGCTGTGGCTGTTGAGGAGGAATGCCAAGCATAGTAATAAAGATTATCTTTATTTCATAAAAGTTGTTTTAAAATCCATTAACATCTAACGTTTTTCAAGAAGAAGCATCTCAAATCAACTTAAATTGTAGAAACTAGTTGCAAATCAGAATTTAGCTCTTAATGCTAACAGAATATAATCTCCCCCTTTTTACATTTTGTTTACACAACCTTTTCTGTGATATTCAGTTTCTCTTAGGAATTCCTGATCATCTAAAACCTCCAGTTTCTCTCATATATATTTCCATGTCGAACACAGGAATAAGCGATTGATGAAAATCGGTACTCATGAATCCTTCCAAATATTATTTTGGCAATTATTAGTTTGAACTATAAAAAGTTGTGACTTTGTAGATCAAATGCAGTCTAATAATGACAATTTCTTATAGTTCAATAGTCCACATTCACGTTAGCATAAGAATTAGGTTGTATAATTATTGAGAAGCAATTGCTTTTATACACATAAAATGCAGCGGTGAACTAAATTAATGCTCCCTATAATTTAAGTATCACACTAAGGTGAAAAGTGACAATGGGGAGGTTGTGGGCTTTGATTAGGTTCAAGAAACACATAAAGTTTATTATTATATACAGTGAGGTATAATCTCACTCCCATTAAACAAACTTGACTAGTTAAAAAAGAACGAACAAGTCACTAAAGATGGTGCAGCTTAGTACAAATTACTTGGGATATGTGCTGACATGTTGAAATGGTTCCTTTCTTCAAGAAAGAGAAATACATTATTGAATGCCTCTTAATTAGACACTGTGCTAGACACTTTGTACAAAGCTTTTCATCTAAATGTCAATAATCCCATGATATTTTGTTCTTATATTTCAGAAAAGAAAAATGAAGCAAAATAAATTGCCTAAAAAGACACCACTTTTTTTTTTTTTTTTTTTTTTTGAGACGGAGTCTTGCTCT
>NW_012102465.1:4429839-4440090 GCF_000951045.1 Mandrillus leucophaeus | reverse complement strand
TGATCCGCCCGTCTCGGCCTCCCAAAGTGCTGGGATTACAGGCTTGAGACACCGCCCCCGGCCAAAAGACACCACTTTTTAAATAGCAGACTTGAGATTGGAATCCACATCCCACTGAGTTCTCAGCCCCTGTTCCTTTTGTCATTTGCAGATTGAATTCAAATAAAATCAGTAAAAATAAAATATAATCACTTAGAGAAATCCAGCAAATAGTGATATAGAGAAACACACACACACACACACACACACACACAAACTTATTTAAAAGAATTATTAGCAAGGCAGAGAAAATGGATTGTATCACTGAAAGTTTGTCAGAACAGAGAAAATGTATGCCTGGATACCGTAAGCACGTTTTCCCCAATAGTCAGAAGCTTACAATTTCCCCAACTGTAAGATTACTATAAATGAGAGCTTAATGACCTGCAAAATATCATTTGAAAATGAAAGTTAGGTGTAAGTTGAAAAGCAAAAGCAGGAAGTACCTTTATAATCCTCCTCCTGTATTCATTTGGAATGCAATCAGCTCAAATACTCAAGTGGCATCTTCACAAATTTCTCACACACACGAATGGTCTTTGAAAGGCAAGCTTCATCTTGAGAATCACTGTTGCAGCTTGACTTACAATCTTCTTAAAAGGACACAAAATAAAATCAAAAGACTGTAGAGAATAACACATTTCTAACTTTATGAAATAATTCCAAAATCTCCAATTGCTTAGTAACATAATTATTTGCACAGTGGTATTAAACAAAATTGATTTGATAAAAATAAAACACTAATAGAAATTAAATACCTTCTGCAATATGCACTGTCAAATATATTTACATGTAATATTTACATTTTCTAATAAAATAAGTTTAAGAAAATAATTTCATCTTCTAAATAAATTATAACTGTATGACTAAAGTTATAATTTACAGCTTTTTAATTGCAGAATCCTATACAAGTACAATCGATATAAAAATGTACTTATGATTATACTGATTATGTCAGTTCAGCTACTATTAACATGACAAATATACGAAGAGGTAAGTCTTATAAATTCTTTTTTATTCAGAAGATAAAAAAGTAAGTAAATATCAGAAGCCATAAAAATAAACAAGGGTTGCATGTTTGACCCTGCCTCTTTCAGCTATTTCAAGCTGTCAAAATATTCTCCACAATTTGGAAACACTGTGAATCTTTGCAAACTCTTTGTATTCTGAAGTGAATGTTTGTACTTCATATATACAAACTTCAAATATACAAATCTTAATCTGGGGTTCTCAATATCTTACCCATTCACTAAGGTTCAGATCATGAAAACTTTCAGCCAGAAGTAATAAACCAATTATCAAACACCAATATGCCTCTTTATTATGGTACTTATCAACTTTTTCCTTCTATAACTATTTGTGAAAAAGTCTTTTATTATTTCACATTTGTTAAATCTTTGAATCTAGGAATATTTCCTCTTGCATATTTATGCATACACATAGAAAATATATGTTTTCCATAGATGAATGTTTTAATACATTAAATACTTAAAATATGTTGTTTTAATTGGCATACAACCCTGAACCTTATTTGCAATAATGAGTTCAAGTTGAGTTATTTATTTGTATTTTTTACTAAAATTATTCTTTACAAAAACAGTTACATTGCTTTTTATTAATATGAAGAGTCCAGCTTCCCTCACCCTAGGAGTGATGGTAAAATGAAAGTGAGTGTCAGTATTTACTTAATACATAGGAAATTACACCTCAATAGGCAGCATAGCACTCTGTACTTGACAATACTCAAATAAAAGTATGTAAAAAGTATAATCAGTAATAAATAGCATAGACACACATTAGGTCTGCAGTAGCAATGGATTCAGAGAGATTGATGATACACATGACCTGAGCATTCCCCAAACCATCCATTATCATAAGATACCCCTGTTCCTAGGCAACAACATTTTTCTTTCTTTCTTTCTTTCTTTCTTTTTTTTTTTTTTTTTTTAGAAAGGGAGTCTTGCTCTGTCGCCCAGGCTGGGGTGCAGTGGCCAGATCTCAGCTCACTGCAAGCTCCGCCTCCCGAGTTTACGCCATTCTCCTGCCTCAGCCTCCCGAGTAGCTGGGACTACAGGCGCCCGCCACCTCGCCCGTTTATTTTTTTGTATTTTTTAGTAGAGACGGGGTTTCACCGTGTTAGCCAGGATGGTCTCGATCCTCCTGACCTCGTGATCCGCCCGTCTCGGCCTCCCAAAGTGCTGGGATTACAGGCGTGAGCCACCGCGCCCGGCAACATTTTTCATATTTGTCCCTGACATGTGGTTCTGTGCATTACTGATGAAACTGAAATGTTTTTATATGCATATTAGTCATTTCAGTTTCCCCTTTGATTAATTGACTAGAATAAAGACATTCTCAGATATGCTAGCATTACTAAAAACTGAACTTAATGCATACTTTCTTAGTATGATATTGGGGGACTCACTAACCAAAAACTGAATGAATGAATGAATGAATGAATGAATACAGAAATACAGGGGACCCAAGGATCATGGGATCTTACTCAGGAGAATGGCAAAGAGGGTGCTCAGCATGTTGCTAAAGGTAAGGACCAGGCCTCTAAATGGGCAGCAGAGTTAGCAATCAATCCAGGCAAGGAGACCAACGGTGCAGGGCGGGTCTCTGACCCGAAGTACTTAAGCATTAAAGGAAATTTTTCATACTCCTGGGGGTAAATTAATAATAGATTCATAGAAAAAAAGCTAATGAATAAATGAGGTAAACATTTATTTCAATTGGTTAAAAAAAAAAAAAACAAACTATGCTCTGATTACAAATATAATCCATGCAGCTCAAAGGTAGATAGCCTATAGCCTACACAGTCACAATAATCAATCAAGAACTCTAAAGTTGAATTAATAAGCCACCATAGGGTCTGATGAAAAATAAAGAATTAAAAAAATCAATTAAAAGTTTTATTTGTACCATAGTATGAAATTGGGGCTAGATAATGTATACGTGTTTATTTTTGTTTGCATTTAGTATTTGTTACTTTTTGTTTATTTTGTTTTTACAAAATGTTATTTTACAAAATACAAAATGTTGTATTTTACAAAATAACAAGATGTTATTTATATCTTAAATTTTAAGTGTATTTAACTATGATCAAGAATGTGGTGTGCTTGTTTTAATGTGTGTGAACAAATGCTTAGGGATATGGAGAAGACAAGAAAACCAAAACACCCCTCTTGCATTGTAAAAAGATAGTAAAATCTAATCTACAAAAAAGCTATGGAATAAATATATTATTTATTTATGTTTTCATAAATTTGGAAGTAAATATCAGAAGAAACAACTAAAGATTTGAAGGTGACTACCTTTGAGCATAAGGAAGGTAGACTGCTATTTTAGTCTAGTATTTTGAGATTGTTTCTAAAATGTTGTAAGCACATATGCAGTGGTTCATCTGAGATAATTCTATGAGCCTTGGTGTTAAGGTCCAGTTCTCCAGAGGAGATGCGTGTTTGTTCAAAGTGTTTGGAACCTAAGACCTCATTAAGTTACTTTCCTAGGTTGGATGTTTTCTGATACCACCTATGTAGAGGGAATTTAAATTCCAGTTTCACACGAGGGCAGCTTATACTCATGAATTCTCAGGAGTGACTCTCATTCTACAAACAAGTGCCAAAGCTGTGGTAAATTTGCTAAACATCTCTCTTTACAGAATAGATATTTTCAGTTTCTTTGACACTGAGATTGCAGACCTTCAGAGGTCTTTCTGTGGGGTTATTATTCTGTTTTTCTGTCTTACACAGACACTAGATTTTAGTTGTTTTCATTGTTGCGACCATTAAAACTCAAGTTTTTTTTTTTAAGGCAGATGCCCTTAGGGCAGCCACAGATTCAACAAACTCTTACTAAACTGAACTGATGCTCCTGGCTTATTCTTCTGCTCTGAGGAGTGTGCTGACTTTCTCCACTTAGCTATGTATTTTAAAAAGATATTTTTAAACATCTTATCTAGCATTTAAAATATTTTATGACAAATATATTCAGATATGATGCACATATTATCTAACATTTTAATTGGTTTATTACAGGAATATTTGTAGAATGTTTAATTTCATTAATTGTTGGAAATGGGAGACTTTAGTATGTTTGATTATTTTCTTCTATGCATTTTCTCTCCTCTTCATTTTTTCTAGATGATTTGTCTGAAATATAGCTGCCAACATTGATCCTCTAAATTCCTATCTCTTCCCTATTTTTTTTTCTTCTCCTTTTCTTTTTAAACCTATCTCTTGGATTTCTTCAGCTTTTTTCGCCACTCTTTCTAGTCTTTTTTCTTCTCCCATAATTTTGATTCCAAGAATGCTTTCTTGTTTCTGAATGTTCCTTTTTATATCATTATATTTTTACTTCATATATACAATGTCATCTCTCACATTTCTAAGAATGTTATAACCTTTGGAAGTTTTAAACAAGTTTTAGCTTGCTTCGTTTGCTATCTTCCTTTGATATAAGAAGCTGTTTGAAAGATCTGTGGGTCTATGGTTATTCATTCATGCTTAAGTGTGAAAACCTTGAGTGAAAGAATGTGTTTTTGCTAACTTGGAAGTGGTAGTGTTAGTGCTTTAGAAAAGTATGGCTAACCAATGTGTCTTGCCATTTTCTATTAAAAATAAGTAATTCCATTACCTGAATACTAGACTGTTTAGTTTCTCCATAGAGGAATCTTCCACTCTCTTGCCTAAATGCGTATGTCTGGTTGACAGCTTCTAGATGATGAGTAGGAGACGTGATCCACAGTCTTGTTATATACTGTGAATATAGACATGTATTTAGCTTGTCTGCTTTCAATAAGGAGAACCAATCATTGCCCTTTATTGTGACTGACATTTTAAATGAAAAATCTTCTTTTCAATTTCTCCATAGTATAAACTTTCCTTGTATTTTCAGGGTAGGATAATAGTAGTCATTTGGCTATTCAAGATGGAAAAGGAAATCTAAAATTGTCAACATATCATTCTATTTTTCAGTCCTATTTTTCCCAGTGCCCACTACACAGAAGTAGCCAGGGCCTAGACTGTTGGATATTGTAGATAGGACAAGCAAATAATCTTTCTTCTTGTCAGTTTCCTCCTTTGCCATACATGCATTTTAGCATTCCTAGTTTGAAGTCAGTGGCCACTTTCCCAATTGCCGTCATCCTCCAAAATTATGTTAACATGGCTCATCTAGCGGTGTGTTTTCTCCCATTCTCTTTGTTGCTGTGCATTTATACCACTGCTATTCATTCATTATTATTTTAGTGTAATTTTGCAAGGGAATAGAAGGCAAACATTTAATCAATCCACAATGTTTAACTGGGAGTATACAAACTAATTTTCATGTCTCTAGTGGTCACATGTAGCTATTTAAGACCCATATTTGTGGTGTTTCAGTTTCTGGATTATTTCACTTATCATATTCTCATTCATATGTGGAGGCTAAAAGAAGTTGATCTCATAGAAGTATAACAGAAAAAGTATAACAGAAGATACTAGGGTTTGAGAAGGGTAAGGGTAAGGGAGCTAGTAATAGGGTTAGATTTGTTAAAGGATACAAAGTTACAGCTAAATTGGAGGAATAAGTTCTAGTGTTCTATAGCACTATAGGATGACTATAGTTAAAAATAACTTACTAAATAGTTTCAAATAGGTAGGAGAAGGATATTGTGTTCCCAACACAAATAAATGATACATGTTCAAGTTGATGGATATGCTAATTACCCCTAATCTAAGCATCATACATTATATGTATCAAAACATCACTATGTACCTCTAAATATGTAAAAGTACTGTATGTCAATTACAAAATACCCATATTTATAGTTATTTATCCTTACCAAATTTTTAAGCTTATTGCTGTCCATATTGCCTACGAGACCACAAGAATCCCAACAATCTTCCACCTCCCTCTGGTCCTCTACTATCCTCTTCACCTCCTGCTGCCACCTTCCACACATGTATTGTTATCAGTCATGAGTTTTAATTCTGGATCAGTACCATTTATGTGGCTGGAGAGCAAATCAAAGTAGAGAGATGGCAAATCCTTAGCAGAAATTTGCTTTTGCTTAGTTATTAACTTACTCTTCCTTCAATTTACTAGTAATATCCTCCTGGATTTAGGTCTCTTTTTGAGTATTTCTTTAATGAGTATTCCAAAGAAGAATTTTGTGTGACAAAACATCTAATTTTGAAAAAAAAAAATAGATGAGTGTCTTTATTTCAGGCTTGCATTTGAATAATATTCTAGAAATATATGTAAACTTTCAAGTTTGAATTTTTTATCAAAATACTTTCAAATCTTGCTTTTTCTTCTTTCATTCTGTTCTCCTCACACTATTCTTGTGACAGTGATGCTGTTGAAAAATCTAAATACTTTCAAATCTTGTTTTTTCTTCTTTCATTCTGTTCTCCTCACACTGTTCTTGTGACAGTGATGCTGTTGAAAAATCTAAATACTTTCAAATCTTGTTTTTTCTTCTTTCATTCTGTTCTCCTCACACTGTTCTTGTGACAGTGATGCTGTTGAAAAATCTAAGTCAATGTAATGCTTATTTCCTCATTTTTTTTTCCTTTCATGGGATCTTCATGATAATGTTTGGCTTTGAAGTTTGTAAGGCATTGAATTTAGAGATGAATATTTTGATGTATTCAGACTAAAATTTTTAAAAAATTCTCTTATAGTTTATATATTTCATGCACTTGGGAAAGTTTAAAATGATGACTGCATCTAATATTTCTTCTCCTTTTTGTATTTTTCTTTTTCCTACTTGTTTGGTTTGTTGACACTTATATATCAAATCTCCATTTTTTTAACTTTTATTTTGCATTTTTTACTTGGTGACCTCCTCCTAATGCCCTCTTTCAAGAGTTCCTCAGTCTGATCTTTTAACTCCTAAATTCACTTTTTTGTTGATCTATACTGTTAACTTATTTAAAACTTTTGTATGTAATAACTCAAGTTGATTATTTTAATGACTTCCTGTTCTTGCTTTGTTTTTCTCTTATCGTTTTTAGTGTTGAGGGCATTTTTTATGTGTATTTAAAAATCTTATTCTCTGAGATCCATTAATTTTGAATGATGTCATATAATTTTAAGGAGAGAAAGGTAAGCCTCAGGGCAGTTTCTGGTATTAACTATAGGCAAACCTCACCTCGTTTCTACCCTATTCTACTAGGTAATATTCTTTCAGGTAACTGCCCTTGATCTCCAATCCTTTGTTGTCTTCCAATAGTTGCTCTTCTGGATTTTAAAAATGTAATCTTTATAATGAGTAGAAAGAAGGAAGGAACACTTCCTCTTGGCCCCTCTGACAGGTACTAAGTTGCCAAGGTTTACCTACAAAACTGGGAACTGTCACAAGGCTTGCAATGTGGACACAAGCGAGAGAACAAAAGCAAAGTCTTCCCCACTAGCCTTTTGCTTTTCCTAGAGAATCCAGCTCTCTCCATTCCCTCTTCACACTCTTATCAGCTACCTTTGGCTTCTACAAATTTATCTCCATTCAATTCTCATGTTAGCTTCCAGGATATGTCAAATTCACCAACATTTCCTTAATATCCTCAGTATTATATTCAGAAATGTGACTCAGCAAAAGCCTATGCTATTTGGTCATTTGTCTATGATAAAAATGTAAATTTACATCACAGTCACTCTATATGCCAAATGATTATTTCAGATAAAGAGTGCTATAGAATTAAAAACCTGAAAGAAGTAGGATTAGCATACAATCTACACAACGCCCAATATGTCAAAGTCATAACCAAAAGAGCTACAAAATAAATACATAAACAAATAAATAGACAAACAATTGCAGGGTAGCAGACTCCCTAATGCTTAAAAATAACTGAAAGGCCCCCAACATTCCACATTCCTACCATGGACTCATAATTCTAGCCACGGGGTAGCCTCTCAACCTCATGGGCCCTGAGACTAACAGAGAGAGCTCCCTTGAAAGCACACTAAGGCATTGCTGCAGAGAAGAAGCTGATGCTGGGTCACCAAAATCCTTGAGTCCTAAGTAGTAACAGCACAATGTCCCAGTGGTGGGACAAGAGCCCAGTCCCCACCATCCTGTGTCCTGTCCTGCAACCAGGGCTGAGATAGGAGCCATGGACAGCCATCCCACACACTAATACCCACTATTGCAGAAGGACAGCCATGCATTTTCATGCGTGCTGAGGACAAATTCCACTCTACACAACCAGTGCAGACTGCTGTGGGCCAAGGCACAAGTGAGGCCCGTTTCCTTCACTTGCCCCTCCAGCTTCCTGCCTACAGCTGATCCCAGGAAAACAACCCTGCCTTTCATAGGAGCAGGGCCACAGCACAGTCACTGCCATCTCCACCTGAGCATTCCACCAGGGACCTAGGGCTCACCCTGCTTCTGCATACCAAAGTCAGCCTCTATATACACCACCCGGGGACCTGAGGGCATAGTCTGGCCTGGTTCTACACTTCCAGTAGTACCCAAGCACACTGTCCACAGGCCTAGGGATCTTCACCTGTGACACCTGAGCATTCCCCCTGGGGTCTGAGATCAGACCCACTAAACCTGCCACTACTATTGCAGCTGGTATTTACCCACGTGCAGCTTGTGTGCTCTTGGGGATAGGCCTAGCCCAAGCCACTGTAGTCATCACCAACACCAGCATGGACCACTTGGGTTTCAAGAGGCTTTCTCACCACTGCTACTGCCATCACTCACACGATGCCCACTGTCCAGGGGTTCAAGCCCAGTCCACTAATGTCATTCCCAGCACCTGAGCAAGCTAGTTGGAAGCTCAGAAATTGAATGACATGGACCTACTAACACCAGGGCCAGCATATACTGCCATGTGATCCAAGAACAGGTACACTGAGCTCAATGCTGCCACCACTGAGGCCTAAAGACTGGCCAATCTGGTGACTTGTTCCAAGAAAAACCTCACCACTGCCTCCTCTAACAACTGCACCCTAAGCCACCAATTAAGTCACAGACACCACTGATGCTGTTTATAGCCAAAAAGATAATACAGAGACTACACTACTACACCCAGTATCAAAGCCATAGTGTCCTATCTAACCAGCAGAATAGATTCATCTTCAGGAAAAACTCTTCCAGTACGACCACAAATTCAGAAAACTGAATGAAGTGACTGTTATGCCAAATGTGCCGATTTGAAAGCAAGAGCACAGGAAACATGAAAAAGCAAGAAAATATGACATCTCCGAAGGAACACAGTGATCCTCCAGCAACAGATCCCAATCAAAAAGAAACCCTGGAAAAGGAATTTGAAACTTTGATTCTAAGGATGCTCAGTGAAATAAAAAGCATTTGGGAAAACAATACAAAAATTCAGAAAAACAATTTGGAATATTAATGAATTTACTAAAGAAATAAGTATAAAAAAGAACCACAAGAAGTGAGAACCACAAAAAGTTCCACCAAAAAGTGAGAACATGCAATGATTGACGTTTTGTGCTTGGCCTATTTTACTTACCATAATGACCTCTAGTTTGATCCATGTTGTTGCAAAAGAATTTTCTTCTTTTTTTATGGCTGAGTAGTATTCCACGGTGTATATATACACCACAATGTATTTATCCACTCACTGGTCAATAGGCATTTAGGCTGGTTCCATACCTTTGGAATTGTGAATTGTATTGCAAAAACATACCATGCGCAGGTGTCTTCTTGATGCAATAACTTCTTTTCCTTTGGGTGTATCTCAGTATTGAAACTGCCAGATCAAATGATAGATCTACTTTTAATTCTTTAAGAAATCTCCCTACTGCTTTCCATAGTGGTTGTACTAATTTACACTCCCATCAGCAATGTATAAACATTCCCTCTTCACCACAACCTTGCCAACATCTATTGCTTCTTGACTTTTTAATAATGGCCATTCTGGCTGGGGAAAGGTGGTATCTCATTGTGGTTTTAAATTGCATTTCCCTGATGATTAGTGATGTTGAGCATTTTTATATGTTTTTTGGCCATTTCTACATCTTCTTTTGAGAAATGTCTATTCATGTCATTTTCCCCACATTATGATGGAATTATTTCTTGTTTTTTTTTTTTTTTTTTTTTTTTTTTTTTTTTTTTTTTTTTTTTTTCTTGTTTATTTTTCTTATAGATTATGTCTAATAGTCTTTTGTTGGATGCATAGTTTACAAATATATTCTCCCATTTTATGGGTTGTTTACTGTAATAATTATTACTCTTGCTGTACAGAAGCTATT
>NW_012102465.1:4421148-4429789 GCF_000951045.1 Mandrillus leucophaeus | reverse complement strand
TTTTTTTTTTTTTTTTTTTTTTTTTTTTTTTTTTTGCTGGCTTAAGTTTCTTATAGATTGTGGATATTAGTCTTTTGTTGGATGCATAGTTTACAAATATATTCTCCCATTTTATGGGTTGTTTACTGTAATAATTATTACTCTTGCTGTACAGAAGCTATTTAGTTTAATTAGGCACGATTTATTTATTTTTGGTTTTGTTGCATTTGCTTTTGGGATCTTGGTTATAAACTCTTTGCTTGGGCCAATTTCCAGAAGAGTTTTTCCTAGGTGTTCTTCTAGAATTTTTATGGTTTCAGAACTAAGATTTACGTTTTTGATCCATCTTGAGTTGATTTTTATATAAGGTGAGAGACAGTAATTCAGTTTCATTCTTCCACAAGTGGCTATCCAGTTTTCCCAGTGCCATTTATTAAACAGGGTGTTCTTTTTCCAATTTATATTTCCATATGCTTTGTCAAAGATCAGTTAGTTGTTAGTGTTTGACTTTATTTCTGGATTTTCTATTCTGTTCCATTGGTCTGTCTACATTTATACCAGTACCATGCTGTTTTGGTAACTACAGCCTTGTAGTTTAAAGTCAGGTAATGTGGCTAGGCGTGGTGGTTCATGCCTGTAATCCTAGCACTCTGGGAGGCCAAGGTAGGTGGACTGAGATCAGAAGTTTGAGACCAGCCTGACCAACATGGTGAAACCCTGTCTCTACTAAAAATACAAAAATTAGCCAGGCATGTTGGCAAGCACTTGTAGTCCCAGCTACTGGTGAGGCAGAGGCAGAGGCAGGAGAATAGTTCAAACTTGGGAGGCAGAAGTTGCAGTGAGTCAAAAATCGCACCATTGCACTCCAGCCTGGGCGACAGAGTCCATCTCAAAGAAAAAATAATAAATTAATTAAATTTA
The DNA here is from genome assembly GCF_000951045.1 of Mandrillus leucophaeus. NCBI lineage: Eukaryota > Metazoa > Chordata > Mammalia > Primates > Cercopithecidae > Mandrillus > Mandrillus leucophaeus. The sequence continues at coordinate 4,428,889 of NW_012102465.1, read as the reverse complement.
AAAAGTCAGGTAATGTGATGCCTCTAGATTTGTTCTTTTTGCTTACAATTTTTTTGGCTATTTGGGCTCCTTTTTGCTTCTATGTGAATTTTAGGATTATTTTTTCTAATTATGTAAAAAATTATGTTGGTATTTTGATAGGAATTACATTGAATCTGTATATTACTTTGAGCTATATGGTCATTTTCACGCTATTGATTCTTCCACTCCATGAATATGAAATGTGTTTCTATTTGTTTTCATCATCTATGATTTCTTTCAGTAGCGTTTCATAGTTCTCCTTATAGAGATCTTTCACCTCCTTAGCTAAGAATATTCTTAGATATTTTAATTTTTTGCAGGTATTGTAAAAGGATTTGAGTTATTGATTTGATTTTCAGGTTGGTTGTTAGTGTATAACAATGCTACTTATTTGTGTACATTGATTTTGTAACCTGAGATTTACTGAATTTGTTCACCAAATCTAGGAGTCTTTTGGAGGGGTCTTTTGGGTTTTCCAGATATATGATCATATTATTGGTAAACAGTGATAGTTTGACTTCCTGTTTTCCAGTTTGAATGCTCTTTATGTCTTTCCCTTGCTTGACTGCTCTGGCTAGGTCTTTCAGGACTATGTTGAATAAAAGTGGTGAAAGTGGGCACCCTTGTCTTTTGTCAGCTCTCAGGGGGAATGTTTTCAACTTTTCCCACTGGGTATGATGCCGGCTGTGGGTTTGTCATGGATGGATTTTATTACCTTGAGGTTTGTCCTTTCTATGCGTAGTTTGTTGAGGGTTTTTATCATAAAGATAGTCTAGATTTTATCAAATACCTTTTCTGTATCTATTGAGAAGATCATATGGTTTTTTACATTTTGTTTATGTGATGTATAACATTTATTGACTTGCATTTGTTAAATTAATCTTGGATCACTGGGATAAAACCCACTTGATCATTGTGTCTTGTTTTTTTGATGTACTCTTGGATTTCTTCAGCTAGTACTTTGTTTAGGAATTTTGCATTTATGTTCATTAGGGATATTGGTCTGTAGGTTTCTTATTATGTCCTTTCCTCCCTTTGTTATGCCCTTTCTTGGCTTTGTATGTCCTTTCAGGGTGATCTGGCTTAATAGAGTTAGCTATGGATGACTTCCTCTTTCTCAATTTCTTGGAATAGTTTCAGTAGAATTGGTACATATTCTTCTTTGAATGTCTGGTAGAATTCAGCTGTGACTCCATCTGGCCCTAAGCTTTTTTGTTGTTGGCATTTTTTTAAATTACTGATATGGTCTCACTGCTTTGGTCTGTTCAGGATTTCTAATTTTTTCCTGATTTAATCCAGGAGGGTTGTATGTTTCCAGGAATCCATTTCCTTCAGATTTTCTAGTTTGTGTACATAGAGGTTTTCATAGTAGTCTTTAATGATCTTTTGTATTTTTGTGGTGTGTTTGTAATGTCTTCATTTTTATTTCTAATTGAGCTTCTTTGAATCTTCCCTCTTCTTTCTTTGGTTAATCTAACTAATGGTCTATTAATTTACCTTTTCAAAGAACCAACTCATTGTTTCATTTATCTTTTGTATTTTTGTTGTTTTTTCAATTTTATTTAGTTCTGCTGATATTTGTTATTTCTCCTCTTCCACTAGTTTTGGGTTTGATTAGTTCTTCTTTAGTTCCTGAGGTGTGATGTTAGGTTGTCAATTTGTGATCTTTCAGACTTTTTGATGTAGACATTTAGAACTACTAACTTTCCTCTTAGCACCACTTTTGCTGTATCTGAGGTTTTGATAACTTATGTCACCATTATCATTCATTTCAAATACTTTTTAAATTTCCATGTCGATTTTATTAACTCAAAAATCATTCAGAAGCAGATTTTTTTTCCCCATGTATTTGTATAGTTTTGAGGTTTCCTTTTGGAGCTGATTTTTAGTTTCATTCCACTGTAGTCTGAAACGATACTTGATATGATTTTTATTTTAAAAATGTATTGAGACTTGCTTTGTGGCCTATCATATGGTCTATCTTGGAGAATGTTCTATATGCTGATGAAAGTAATGTATATTCTGCAGCTCTTAGGTAGAATGTTCTGTAAATATCTGTTAGGTTCATTTGTTCTACAGTGTAGTTTAAGTCCATTGTTTCTTGGTTGATTGTCTCGATTATCTGTCTAGTGCTGTCAGTGGAGTGTTGAAGTCCTCTGCTATTATAATGTGGCTATCTCATTTCTTAGGTCTCAAAGTAATTGTTTTATGAATCTAAGAGATCCAAAGTTAGATGGATCCATACAGATGTAGGATTGTAATATCTTCTTACTGTATGTATCCTTTTATCACTATATAATGACTTTCCTTGTCTTATTATTATTGCTTTAAAATCTGTTTTATCTGATATAAAATAGTGACTCCTGCTTGTTTTTGGTTTCCATTTGCATGGAATACCTTTTTCCACTCCTTTACCTTGAGTTTATATGAATCCTTACGTGTTAGGTGAATCTCTTGAAGACAGCAGATAATTGGTTTGTAATGTTTTAATTCATTCTGCTAATGTATATCTTTTAACCATTTAGGGTATTTACATTCAATGTTAATATTGAGAGATGAAGTACTGTTCCAGTTACCATGCTGATTGTTACCTATTTGTTTTCTTTATTGTGTTATTGTTTTATAGGCCCTGTGAGTTTTATGCTTTACAGAAGTTCTATTCTTGTTTATATCAACATTTTGTTTCAAGATTCAAAAGTCCTTTTAAGCATTTCTTGCAGGGCTGGTCTACTAGTGACAAATTCCCTCAGCATTTGTTTGTCTGAAAATAACTTTATTTCTCTTTCCTTTATGAAACTTAGTTTTGCTAGGTATAAAATCTTTGACTGGCAATTACTCTGTTTAAATAGTCTAAAGATAGGATCTCAATCTCTTCTGGCCTGCAAGGTTTCTGCTGAGAAATCTGCTGTTAGTCTGATAGCTTTTCCTTTATTTCTTCCACAGGTTACTTGACACTTTTGTCTCACTGCTCTTGTAATTCTTTTCTTCATATTAACTTTAGATAGCCTGGTGACAACATACCTTGGTGATATCCTTTTTTGTAATGAATCTCCAAAGAGTTTGTGAGCTTCTTGTATTTGTATATCAAAATCTCTAGCAAGGCCAGGAAAATTGTCCTCAATTATTCTCTCAAATAAGTTTTTCATTTTTTTTGCCGCTTCTTCTCTCTCAGGAAACCAATTATTTTTAGGTTTGGTCATTTTACATAACGTTATATCTCTCGGAGACTTTGTTCATTTCTTTTGATTCCTTTTTCTTTATTTTTGTCTCATTGTGTTAATTCAAAATGCTTGTCTTTGTGAAATTCTCTCTTCTACGTGGTCTAGTCTATTATTAAAACTTCTCATTGCATTCTGTGATTGCCTAAATGTGTCCTTTATTTCCAGAAGTTCTGATTGGTTTTTCTTTAAAATATCTATCTTTTACGAAAAGTTTTCATTCATATCCTGAATTTTTCTTAAATTTCTTTATGTTGTTTTTCACCTTTCTCTTGTATCTCTTTGAGTAGCTAAATAATCAACCTTTTGAATTTTTTATTTGCTATTTCAATGATTTCATCTTGGTTTGGATTCATTGCTGGAGAGATAGTGTGATATTTTGAGTGTATTATAGAACCCTGTTTTATTATGTTGCCAGAATTATTTTTCTGGTTTCTTCTCACTTGGGTAGAGTATTTATTCCAATTAATCTTGAATTTATTTTTTATTTGACTGTGTTATTTTAATTTCAATTTTTAACTCCTTAATAATGTGATTTTAGTTTTCATAGTTTATTGTAGCCTAATTTGGTGCTTGGTGCTTTCTGAGGTGTAGACTCTGTATGAGTTCTTTGGTTACAGAGAGTACTTTTATGATGGCTTTCTCAGACGCTTGCTGTAATAGCAATGTACTTAGTGTATGAGCAGGTTAACCGTCTTCTATGAAGTTGGAGTGACAGAACTCTCTTAAAGTTTATCTAATTTCTCTGTGTTGTGCACTTTTTAATTTATTTTTCCCTGGTATTTTATTTACTGAGTTGAATAGTTCAAGCTTTAGGCCATTAGGGGAGGTGTCTCTGGGTAGAAACAAGCTGTGGCTAAAGCAGGAGGGAAAACACAATACCAATGGGGGCCAGAAGTCCCAACCTTGACAGAAGTGACTTGGGGAATTCTCAGTGAATGCACTAAGGTATTATCATGGTAAAGTGTGGGAGCCACCTCAGCTCCCCTGCCAGGCCAGCAGGAAAGTGATCCACTTCTTAGTCACACTCCTGAATCAATATTCCAGCTATTCAAAGCAGATAGCCACCTCTTTTATCTGCAGGAATGTTGATGTTCCAAATTGAAGGGAATCAGGGCTCTACCCCTCATGCAAACCTGAACCTGAAGGGCCCTCCAGTGGGAATGCAGTCACCCTTAAATGTTCCAGAAAGGCTCTCTATAGGTGCATTCATTCCAAACTCCCATGAAAAAAGCCCCAGCTGTGTCTGCAGTGGTGGATAAGAGGGAAAAGAAGTCTCCTTCTCCAGGATCCTTCAGGACTCCCTGACTGTTGAGGAACAGCTGTAGGTTTTCCCACTGAACCCAACACTGCACTTAGGCCTCTGCTAAAAGCAACTTCCCACCAGCAGAAAGATCTGGGACTCAAGGCCTCCTATCCAAACTCTTTTGTCCCACAGGGTGTTCCCTTGATGTTGTACATTCATCCTTACCATAGGAATAGGAGTCCCTGAGAGCTAGACTATTGACTACTATGAATGCTGCTGTTCATCTAGCTCTTGCTGCCCAGTAGGGCTGCCACACTCCAGGCTGCTGCTGGGGAATGTTTCAGTTAGGCAGATTCTTTTCCTCCAAAATAATTATATTAAAATATTTTGCATACTCTCACAATGCAAAATCCAGACAGATTGGTATCTGCTACCAATTTAAACCAGTGTAGTCTAAAAGGCATCTGAAGAGGAAGTTACCACTTTTACAGTTTCCCCCATAACAGATAAAGTACATTCAGATTAGTAGATGTTTATTTAGCATGGCCAGAAAATGTTCCTCACTTCGAGCAGAGTCTAAAAATGTATACTGCTTAATAAGAAAAAAAAAAAGTGGGATGAGACGCAGTCTGCAAACAGGCATCTATATGGGTTGAAAGTTTATGCAAACATTCACAGATATCAGTGCCAATGTCAAGGTTTGGGATTTTATACATTGACAACCTGAATTATAGATTACAATGACAAAAATTCATCCTAAATTTTGTAATAAATTGTGTCATATCTGTAGGTGATTAGAAATCAGTTGAAGTAACACCAAAGTTTTTCTTCCTTTATTCAATTTACAATGAAAAAATATTCTATACACACATACTTTAACTGTTGTGGCATTGTCACAACAAAAATATTTTGAGTTTTAATCTGCACAAGTGAATAAGAACATTTTGTATTTGGGAAAAAAGAAAAAGAAAATTGTTTTTAAAAAAGTAAAACTGCTTTTGCTGTCATTGAAAGGCTATTGATAGTTTCATTAATGGCATTTAGAAATATCTGTTGTTAAACTCTTTGTAAATCCTGGTATCAAAAGAGGCGTTATCTTTTCTCCTTATCTCTGAGTTCCCTGTATAAAATAATATTTCCATCACTCTTTATCCTCTTTTGTCCTTTATTTTCTTTATGGCATTCATCACTAGCTCCCATACTGTCTGCTGTCTTCTTTCCCACCTCTACCACTCCTCTGCCAAGAGTGCAATCTTCCAGATGATGGAGAGGTGGTCTGCTTTGCTCAGTGCCAAATCTCAGCACTTTAGAACAGTGTGTGTTCCAGTAGGTGCTTAATAAATATTGACATATCAGTAAAAAAAAAGAACTAGAAAATTCAAAGGGTCTTTTTTAAAAAAAAAATTAAAGGTGTAGAGACTTGCAATTGAGTAATCCAAGATATAATAATAATGGAATTGAAATCTGCAGTTTTCCACTATGACTTTGCACAAACTATTGGGCATCAGTACCACAATTAACTTCCTGTTCATTTATGGTCATACTGCGCTATTTACAAGGCTGAAATATTTGATACAAAGCAATATATTTAGGTAACTATTAAGATAATTTTTGTTCCAGAAGGATAGACTGACAGAAATAGTAATATAAACCAAGCTATGATCTGTATAGTATGAGCACAAATCCAGTAACTGGATTAGTTTACTAAGGTAGAAATGGCTCAGATCAAGGTAAAAAATGATTACATTCTCACCAACCTTACACTTTAAGCAGTGTTAAGAAAAACATGTAAGCTCCTAAAGGCGCTCTGATTTACTTTGAATTATGTGTTTAACTTTGTTTTCCCCATTATTTTTCTTCTGGAGGATCATTGTAGATTTAAATCCAACAAGTTCAAGTGATAAGTAATTTTCCCAAAAAGAGAGTAGCCTCATAACTGCTTGCTTTATTAAAGACTTATCTTGACAGTTGTGGAGAATTCTCTTAAATGGGAAATCATAAAGTACAATACAATTTTTAAAAAACAGTGAATAAAAAAGTGCTCCAGACAGTGTCAGTTCTGTAAAGGTGATGAATATCATACTTATTCTGAACAACAGGCATCTGCACAAGAGCTATCTAGAAACTAAGGCTCCCTTCAATTAGGACTATATCCCTTATCTGAGGTCTCAGAGGAAGTTTTAAGGGCAGATGGAATGAATCAATCAGGGAACCAAAAACTATTAAACTAGTAAAAGATAAATATAATGATGGTAATTAAAGTGTCAAAAATAAGATTTCTTCAACTCTCTTTCATTCTATTCCACATAGTAGATATCTGGACTGTATCATGGCACAGTTTTTCAGGCTTTCATGATCAATTCCTTACTCAACTGGAAGTATAAACCTCAAGAACTACTTTAGTCTCAAAACATACTTATTGACTACCAGGAGCACAAGTTACAGAGTAATTTTCAAATACTTGCTTCTCCAAGACAGATGAGATCCACATCTTTACAAGGTAACTTTTATGATGAAGTCTTGAGTGCCAGTGTTTGAGGTAGAGTAGAAAGGCTCTTTGTGCAGTAGGTTTTAGTGATGATGCTATTATATGTATTTGATAATAAATAAGAAATGAATTCCACTGAGTAAGGAACTTCTGTACAGTGGGACAGAGGTGTCTATGTTCCTCGTTACTGGCACATGATGCCTTGTGAACTGTTGCTACCATCTGATATTGTTTAGTCCCACAGGGCTTCCATACAAATTTTCAGGGCCAGAATTTAATTAGAAGAAGAAAAATAAGAAGATCAAAGATGTTGGACCTGACCTTCTGAAACAATTTAGAAGATCCTAATACTATGATGCTATTTATTCACTGGTTATCTACAAGTTCCATAAGATCATGTACCCATTCATAGAAGCTTTGCTGAAATAATCAGGGCCACTTCCAGTTCTCTGTTTGGTGTAGACTTCACAGCCATAAAAGCTTATGGTAAAGATTTTGACTTCTTTTAAGAATATGTCATAATGAATGTTAGTCAATTTGATCTCCAAAATCTGTTCACTATGCCTTAAAAGTAAAGTAGGAATGCAAGACTTGCTGTCCTTTGAATTTTACTGCTCAGTTTATGTATCTCACCTATGAAGTCAATCTGTCAGTCGCTGGCAGTTAAAACAGGCAATCCACATTGAGGAATAAAATCATTTCAATTCTTCATATTGATGTAATTGAATCTGCTTTTCTGATAGACTTGGTTAGTATAAAAAAAAAAAA
>NW_012102465.1:4417917-4419382 GCF_000951045.1 Mandrillus leucophaeus | reverse complement strand
GACAAACCCACAGCCAATATCATACTGAATGGGCAAAAACTGGAAGCATTCCCTTTGAAAACTGGCACAAGACAAGGATGCCCTCTCTCAACATTCCTAAACAACATAGTGTTGAAAGTTCTGGCCGGGACAATCAGGCAAGAGAAAGAAATGAAGGGTATTCAAGTAGGAAAAGAGGAAGTAAAATTGTCCCTGTTTGCAGATGACATGATTGTATATTTAGAAAACCCCATTGTCTCAGCCCAAAATCTCCTTAGGCTGATAAGTAACTTCAGCAAAGTCTCCGGATACAAAATCAATGTGCAAAAATCACAAGCATTCCTATACACCGGTAACAGACAAACAGAGAGCCAAATCATGAGTGAACTTCCATCCACAATTGTTACAAAGAGGATAAAATACCTAGGAATCCAACTTACAAGGGATGTGAAGGACCTCTTCAAGGAGAATTACAAACCACTTCTCAAGGAAATAAGAGAGGATACAAACAAATGGAAAAACATTCATGCTCATACATAGGAAGAATCAATATCATCAAAACGGCCATACTGCCCAATGTAATTAATAGATTCAATGCTATCCCCATCATGCTACCATTGACTGCCTTCACAGAATTGGAAAAAACTACTTTAAATTTTATATGGAACCAAAAAGGAGTCTACATAGCCAACACAATCCTAAGCAAAAAGAACAAAGCTGAAGGCATCATACTACCTGACTTCAAACTATACTCCAAGGCTACAGTAACCAAAACAGCATGGTATGGGTAACAAAACAGATAGATAGACCAATGAAACAGAGCAAAGGCCTCAGAGATAGTGCCACACATATATAACTATCTGATCTTTGACAAACCTGACAAAACAAAACAAGGGGGAAAGGATTCCCTATTTAATAAATGGTGTTGGGAAAACTGGCTAGCCATATGTAGAAAGCTGAAACTGGATCCCTTCCTTACACCTTATACAAAAATTAACTCAAGATGGATTAAAGACTTAAACATAAGACCTAAAACCATAAAAACTCTAGAAGAAAACCTAGGCAATACCATTCAGGGCATAGGCATGGGCAAAGACTTCATGACTAAAACACCAAAAGCAATGGCAACAAAGGCCAAAATAGACAAATGGGATGTGATTAAATTAAAGAGCTTCTGCACTGCAAAAGAAACTGTCATCAGAGTGAACAGGCAACCTACAGAATGGTAGAAAATTTTTGCAATCTATCTCACTGACAAAGTAGTATCCAGAATCTACAAGGAACTTAAACGGATTAACAACAACAACAACAACAAAACAACCCCATCAAAAAGTGGGCAAAGGATGTGAACATACATTTCTCAAAAGAAGACATTTATGCAGCAAACAGACATATTTTAAAAAGTTAATCATCACTGGTCATTAGAGAAATGCAAATCAAAATCACAATGAGATACAATCTCATGCCAGTTAGAATGGCAATCATT
>NW_012102465.1:4417074-4417867 GCF_000951045.1 Mandrillus leucophaeus | reverse complement strand
GAACTAGAGAAGCAAGAGCAAACACATTCAAAAGCTAGCAGAAGGCAAGAAATAACTAAGATCAGAGCAGAACCAAAGGAGATAGAGACACAAAAATCCCTTCAAAAAATCAGTGAATCCAGGAGCTGGATTTTTGAAAAGATCAACAAAATAGATAGACCACTAGTCAGACCAATAAAGAAGAAAAGAGAAGAATCAAACAGATGCAATAAAAAAGTGATAAAGGGGATATCACCATCGGTCCCACAGAAATACAAACTACCATCACAGAATACTATAAACACATCTATGCAAATGAACTAGGATTTCTAGAAGAAACAGATAAATTCCCCCACACATACACCGTTCCCAGACTAAACGAGGAAGAAATCCAATCCCTGAATAGACCAATAACAAGTTCTGAAATTGAGGCAGCAATTAATATCCTAATACAAAAAAAGTCCAGGACCAGGTGGATTCACAGCCAAATTCTGCCAGAGGTACAAAGACGATCTAGTACCATTCCTTCTGAAACTATTCCAATCAACAGAAAAAGAGGGAATACTCCCTAACTTATTTTACGAGGCCAGCATCATCCTGATACCAAAACCTGTCAGAGACACAACAAAAAAATAAATTTTTTTTTTTTTATTCTTCAGGCCAATAACCCTGAAGAACATCCATGCAAAAATCATCAGTAAAATACCAGCAAACTGAATCCAGCAGCACATGAAAAAGCTTATCCACCATAATCAAGTTGGCTTCATTCCTAGGATGAAAGGCTGGTTCAACATATGCAAATCAATAAACGTAA
>NW_012102465.1:4413312-4414979 GCF_000951045.1 Mandrillus leucophaeus | reverse complement strand
GGTGGGAGTGTAAATTAGTTCAACCATTGTGGAAGACAGTGTGGCGATTCCTCAAGGATCTAGAACTAGAAATATCACTTGACCCAGCAATCCCATTACTGTGTATATACCCAAAGGATTATACATCATTCGACTATAAAGACACATGTACACGTATGTTTATTGCGGCACTATTCACAATAGCAAAGACTTGGTACCAACTCAAATACCCAGCAATGATAGACTGGATAAAGAAAATGTGGCATATATACACCATGGAATACTATGCAGTCATAAAAAAGGATGAGTTTATGTCCTTTGCAGGGACATGGATGATGCTGGAAACCCTCATTCTCAGCAAACTAATGCAAGAACAGAAAACCAAACACCGCATGTTCTCACTCATAAGCAGGAATTGAACAATGAGAACATATGGACACAGGGAGGGAAACATCACACATCAGGGCCTATCAGGGAATGGGGGGCTAAGTAGGGGAGGGATAGCTTTAGGATAAATACCTAATGTAGATGACAGGTTGATGGATACAGCAAACCACCATTGAACATGTATACCTATGTAACAAAACTGCACATTCTGCACATATATCCTGGAACTTAAAGTATTATTATTTTTGTTTAAATTTTAGACATTTAAATATTAAAAAGTGTTTTATATCTTGTGGGTAAGGTTTTGGAAAAACTCCATTTACTTCTAATAAAAATGTAAAGTCACCTACCAAGGAAGATAAAAAGTGAAGATCAATTCTTATATAAAGAATTTTTAAAAGCTTTCATTAGTAATTTTCCTTCTTCAAATTTTTTCTTTACTCTTTAATTTTGTTTCTTTATGTGTCAAATATTGAAAACTTTAAAAATATTTAAGCTAAAGCAGTTACTGTTTATTACTGGCTATCTAAACAAATAGTATGGTTTTTGTCACTTATCTGAGTGTGTCCAGTAATCTATTTTTAGCAGACTGAGTTTTGTAGGGGTGGTCTTTGTATGTGAAATTTTCAAGTGTTAACTAGTTTAAGTTGTTGCTGATACAAATATTTTAATTGTTTATGTTGTATTAAATCAGAGAAAGGAGGCCTCTCCACTTGAATTTACCTTACAGTACCACCCTTGGACTTTCTACTTCCATATCCCAGAAAGGTCAGTGGTTTCCTCCGGGGAGGAGGTCAAGATGCTATGCCCTCACCTTCATGGTGCCTCTGGGAAGAGCTACCTGCTCTCAGTGAGTTCCACAGTAAATGTGAGAAAAAGGACTAACATGGCCATTAAACTTCAATTTCTCTTTTAATTACCTTTCCTTTAGCATACGTGTATTAAAATTATCATGACTTCTTTAACATTTTAGTGTAAAGAGACTTTAACTTATTAGTATTTCTTATCAACATTGTTGGTGCATAAGATTAATTTAGTAGTATTTAAATACATTTTTAACTTAATAAGCTATATTTCCGAGGCCTTTTATCTCAACCTTTACTCTGACATTATTTGGTCTAATGAAATAGTTATATCATTTGAGTGTACCACCTAACCTTTCTGTGCCTCAGCTTTACATATGCAATGATGGTCAGTCACAGGCCAGCCCCAAAGCCTGAAGAAGTTAATGTATGTAGATGACCTTGAACAGTTCCAGATACAACGGAAAAAAACAAAAATATTCTACTCTTATAATTATT
>NW_012102465.1:4407528-4412822 GCF_000951045.1 Mandrillus leucophaeus | reverse complement strand
TTTCACCGTGTTAGCCAGGATGGTCTCGATCTCCTGACCTCGTGATCCGCCTGTCTCGGCCTCCCAAAGTGCTGGGATTACAGGCTTGAGCCACCAAGCCCGGACAATATCAACTTTCAAATTTCCTTTCCTTTACCATATTTTTCTTTATTATTATTATTATTTTTTTACCTATTGATAAAGTTGTATTCATTAAATTCTAGAGCAATTGTCACTTTCTCTTTTACTATATCCCACAGATAAACCTCGGGATTTAATTTCTTCAGTTCCTCTTGTCTTCTCTTGTCTTACTAGAATTTTCTTTTTTTTTTAGACAGAGTCTTGCTCTGTCTCCAGGCTGGAGTGCAGTGCCATAATCTCGGCTCACTGCAACCTCCGCCTGCCGGGTTCAAGCAATTCTGCCTCATCCTCCCGAGTAGCTTGGATTACAGGTGTGTGCCACCATACCCGGATAACTTTTGTATTTTTAATAGAGACGGGGTTTCATCATGTTGGCCAGGATGGTCTTGATCTCTTGACCTCGTGATCTGCCCGCCTTGGCCTCCCAAAGAGCTGGGATTACAGGCGTGAGGCACTGCACCCGGCCCATTTTGCTAGGATTTTTAATAATTTTCTAAATTATTTTTAAAGCTAAAAATTTCAGCTTTCCAATTTAAAGCCCTAATGAGAAAACTCTGTCCACTAAACTATACATTTTAAATTCATCTAGTTATGCAACAAACTGACGATTGTGTTTCCAATGCCCATTAAAAGACTAACGATTTATCTACATCAAATTATCCAGTCAAAATGGTTTTAAATAATAAATATCCTATCCTAAAGAAATGTCACTTATTCAAATATTTATTACTTTCCTGTTTATAATTACACTGGACTCTCATTCTTGGTATTTTTTAATGTAATTCTAGCTCCAGCATAAATATTATTCCAGATTCTATCAGGGTTCTTGGAAGAATAATGGTGTAAATAGTGACATAAAATTATTTTCTTACTTCACAGTAAGAAACAAATTATGAACTCTACCCAATCACACCTATCTGAGTGCCTTTCTTATTGCAGCATTTCTTATTGAGGTATAATTTACATTCAATAACATATTAGGTATTCAATTTGCTGAGTTTTGACTAATGTATACATATTTACTTGATTACCACAATCACAATATGAAATCTATCCATTAACCTAAAAATATCTCCTTCCCCAAAACTCCCTTTCATCAGCTTGTACATCTGAGTCACCTTCTCATGAAATATACTTTCTCTAGAAACTCACCTTTTATTCTTCTAAAAATGGCTTTACTTGCCTACATTTTTGAAGGATATCAAATTCTCAGTTACATGTTTTCATTCTTCCTTTATCCTTTCGAAAAAAAGTCATTCCAATGTTTTCTAGCTTTTATGGTTACTAATAAGTTATCTATTAATTTTACTATTGTTCTGTTTGAACAATTTAATTTTTCTTTGTGTGGATTCAAGAATTTCTTTTTCTCTTTGTCTTTCAGCAATTTGACTGTGATGTTCCCCCATTGGATCCTTTGTGTTTATCCTGCTTGGGATTTGTCGAGCTTCTTGGATCTGTAAATTAATGTGTTCGGAGGTTTTCAGCCATTATTACTTCAAGTATTTTTTTCTTTCCTTTTCTTTCTCTTCTCGCTTTCTGAAAATCAATTTGAACAACTATTAGTCTGGTTTATATTGTCCCACAGGTCTCTGAGGTTCTGTTTATTTTCAGTCATTTTTAAATAATCTTTTCTCTCCTTCAAATTCAATTATGTTGTTATTCTACTGAGTTTCCTTATGTATTTTTCAAGAAAAGATTGTTTTTCTTCTGCCTGTTGTGATTTATGTTTTGTTTTTCTTGTGCCCCTAGCAGCCTCCCTCACACATGCAGAGTTTAGCTGTCAATACTGTTTGTGTGCAATTTATATTTGGTATTTAGAAGTCATTCCTGCTATAGTTTTCAGGATGCCAATTTTTTATTTTAAATTTGCAGTTGTTTTTCCAGCTCAGTGTTATAATCTCTAAAAGTGCCAGAGATAATCTCTGATAATTATGACACTTTTAGGTGATAAGGCTTCAGTTTTTCTGATCTCTTATTTACTTGTACAGTCATCTCTTTTTATACACAGGGGATACTTTTCAAGAGCCCCAGTGGATCCCTGAAACTGCAGATAGTACAGAATCCTATATATGCTATGCATAGATTTTTTTCTTCACAAATTTTGTTCCTTCTTTATTAAGTTAAAAACTTTGCCTTTTCACTTAAAGAAAACACTTGATGGCTTCTCTTTGGCATATCTGAATTACCAGCATCACTACTCTTGCCCTTTGGGGTCATTATTAAGCAAAATCAGGGTTACTTGAACACAAGCACTGCTCTACCCTGACAGTCAGTCTGATAACTTATAGCAGGGAGACCTATCAGGAGACAGCAGGATGACCCTCTCACCAGGTCTGCTACTGGGCCTTGGCAAGCAGCTCTGATCACTGACACTATATCCACATTTCTTTCTTTAGGTGTTCCAGGCCATGGGGCTCCCTCAGGCAATAGTCGCAGCAAGGAGGTAGGCCACGCTTTTTCCAGGCGGGTCCTGCAGAGAGGTAGGAATGCCTTGCTCCCAAGGCAGCCCTCATGACTCACCCTTCTCAGTGCTCTGAGAGTGTGGGCTTCAATTCTGCTCAAATTCCAGCCACAGACCTCAGTTCAGCACTCCCAAGCTATGCACTGCAGCCCTGGAACAAGCTCAGGCTTTTTGTTCCCTCCCCATCTTGTGGGCAGCAGGGGTGGGGAATGCAGCAGTGGTAATGTCAGGGGGTCTGTCAGCTGATTCTGCGGTTCTACACCAGAGAATTGTAGAATCATGGCTGATTGGGGTGATCAGCTGGGGGTGAGGCAGCTGTGCTGCAAGCCCAAGTCAGAGGGCCGTGACTGGTGTAGAGCAGCAGGGGCCACCAGGGATTGCAAGGAAGACAGTCTAGCATGTTCTTTGTAGGGCGGGTCCTCATGCTGTTTATGTGCAAAAGAATCAGTCATTGTTTCCTCCTTAGCCTGGGAAGAGTAAAAGCCTTACTGCAGCAGTGACAATGGCAGAGGGGTAGTCAGTTGTCCCTGAGAGCTGTATTCCAGAAAAATGCAGAGCCACTACCAACTGCAGTGATTAGGTAGGGGTGGTGGCCCCAGCTAGGAGACCCTGCCCAGTGAGGAGCAGCAGGGGCAGGGACCCAGATGGAAAGCAGTCTGGCCATCTTTCTGTCTGGAAGCTGCTGTGTGCAGCTCTCATACAACCATTCATTCAGGCTCTTTGTTCCCTCCTCAGCCTTAGGGCAGCAGGGGCAGGGATTGTGGCAATGGCAATTACAGTGGGCCTGTTGGTTACCTCTGGGAGCTCTGTCCCAGAGAAATACAGGCCCACAACCAGCCAGAGTGCTCAAGTAAAGGCAAGGTGGCTATTCTGAGGACCAGACCAATGGGCCTTGCTTAGCAAGGTGCAGAGGAGACAGGGCCCAATTCCATCCGCTCCCAGCACAGTGAATGTGACCCCTATCCTAAGGGCATGCAAAAAAAGCCTGGTCTACCTAGTTGGCGCGGCTATGGCAGCTAGCACCAGGGTGCTCAAAGATCCAAGGCTTGTTGTGCTCATTGTGGGCTTGAGTCGTGGCTCTGACCAATCCCTAGGCAGCCTTCCATGTTGGTGTGGAAGTCGAGAAGGGTCAGGGGGATCTCCCGTGTCCAGGATTGCAAAGGTCTATGGCAGAAGTGTGGATCTCCAAGGGCTGTCACTCACTCACCTTTTCCCTGCAGTAGGGAGCCTCCCTGGCTCTGTGACAATCCCAGGTGAGTGGCTGTCCTGCCTCACTCCTCCCTGCTCTTCATGGGTTTCCATGGCTTCCTTGATGAATCTCAACATGGCCACTTGGATGATCCACTTGAAGAGACAGTGGTTAGTTGCCACTCTGTCTCCTCTCCGTGAGAGCAGCATGCACTAGCTGCTTCTAGTCAGCCATCTTGGCACTTCTTCCTCTTGTTTTCTTTTCTCACTATAATATGTTAACATTTCAGCTGAAATATTTTTATAGGCACTATCATTTTACCTTCATTGAGGGTACTTTTCTTCAAAAAGTATATTTACAAGATAAAATAAGCCAACTAATTTTCTATCATTTTGATCATTTAAAGTTTTATCAGATTTAGGTATTGCTTAACATAGGCCTTAATTTTATTACATTACATATATTTTTACATATAATTTATTTTCTACCGGAATTTCAAAGAAATATAGTCTAATATTTTCATTTTTTAAGTTTAAAGTCAATAATTATAATAAAAATCATCAAAAGATAAGTTTTTCTCAATTTTTGTGAATACTTAGATTTATAACATAGTTTGAACAAAATGCCTCCATATTTTTAGAGAAAATATTTACCAAAAAAATGTTTAATGTCATTGTAGAAAAATCAATTTACATATAACTTTTAAAAGTTTAAATGTTCTGGCCTGGTGTGGAGGCTCACGGCTGTAAATCCCAGCACTTTGAGGGGCTGAGGCCGGTGGAACACCGGTCAGGAGTTCGAGACCAGCCTGATTAACATGGTGAATCCCCGTCTCCACTAAAAATATAAAAACTAGCCAGGCATGGTGGTGGCACCTGTAATTCCAGCTACTCGGGAGGCTGAGGCAGGCAACTCTCTTGAATCCAGGAGGCAGAGGTTGCAGTGAGTCGAGATTGTGCCTCTGCACTCCAGCCTGGGCAACAGAGGGGAACTCCGTCTCAAAAAAAAAAAAAAAAAAAGGTTTAAATGTCCTTTAATATAAGTAGAAAAGGTGAAATCATGTACTGTAGTATTGATTGTGTATAAAGTCTTCTTTAAAATATTCTCTGCTTATATAACTATACATCTTTTACTACTACAACTTTTGTTTTGATTGGTAGAGGATTGCTGCTTCTTCAGTTGTGTTTATAAAAATTTTTGCTCCAAAATTCCAAGAACATTTTGCTCAGAAGCTTCTGAAGTTTGCAAGAACAATGTTTAGAGCATTATATTTTTTTCCTTCAAATTTGTATTTATATCATTATGAAAAAAACAGCTTTAGATTCAACATTGAACATCTTAATTAAGTTTCAAATATCAGTCACAAAAATAGTAGATGTTTCTGACTGAATCAAACTTTCTGTTTCATTCCATATGCTGGATAAAACAAATTATTTATTAATGGAATCAACTGTCTTTCTGTTCCCAGCATCTGATGATATTGACTTACTAGCACCATGTAATTTTTTGCTGGATTCTTCTGGT